>NC_136604.1:21260323-21270323 GCF_910589615.1 Taurulus bubalis
GAGCCTGGTCCTGCTACCTTCGGTGGTTTTCGGGGAGCTAGCAGAAGTTAGCGGGGAGCTAGCAGAAGTTAGCGGAGAGCTAGCGGAAGTTAGCGGGGAAGTAACGGAGCGCTAGCAGGAGCCCGAGCTGGCTACAGCGGGGAGCTAACGGGGACACTGACCGAAGGTAGTACCGGCTCGTAACCCGACTTTTACGGTAAAGATGACACAGGGAAAAACTTCTATCCTTTTCTCTCTGTTCATGTTCATCTATTCAACTGAAATTGGATTAAAACAAATAATAATCTAGAAGTATGACACATGTTGGCTCTGGTGAAGACTGTGTGCAATGTGGTACTTTTCTTTTTCTTTGTCGGTTTAGCAGCAAAGAGTTTTTAGTTGTGTGACGGACGGCTGAAGCTTTAAAGCCTTAAAAGGATTTAACTCTCCGGTTAAATCATCAGTACAAACACATGAACAACGGTTCGGTTCTTTGGCACTTAAAAAAGTCAAAAAGGTTCAAGTCTTAATAAAAACTTAAGAAATAAATCAACTAAGATTTTCAGAGGAGCTTTAACACCAAATAGATTATCATTATTATCATTTTTATTTTTATTATTATTATTATTATTATTATTATTATTATTATTATTATTATTATTGTTTTGTAATGCTTCCACAAACTCCGTTCTACTATAGTGTTTAAAACAAGTGTTTAAAACAAGTGTTTAAACCAAGTCTTTAAAACAAGTCTTTAATCCAAGTCTTTAAAACAAGTCTTTAACCAAGTCTTTAAAACAAGTCTTTAAAACAAGTCTGTAAACCAAGTCTTTAATCCAAGTCTTTGAAACAAGTCTTTAAACCAAGTCTTTAAAACAAGTCTTTAAACCAAGTCTTTAAAACAAGTCTTTAATCCAAGTCTTTAAACAAGTCTTTAAACCAAGTCTTTAAAACAAGTCTTTAATCCAAGTCTTTAAACAAGTCTTTAAACCAAGTCTGTAAAACAAGTCTTTAATCCAAGTCTTTAAACAAGTCTTTAAACCAAGTCTTTAAAACAAGTCTTTAATCCAAGTCTTTAAACAAGTCTTTAAACCAAGTCTTTAAAACAAGTCTTTAATCCAAGTGTTTAAACCAAGTCTTTAAACAAGTGTTTAAACCAAGTCTTTAAACACGTGTTTAAACCAAGTCTTTAAACCAAATCTTTAAACCAAGTCTTTAACCAAGTCTTTAAACCAAGTCTTTAAACAAGTCTTTAAACAAGTGTTTAAACCAAGTCTTTAAACCAAATCTTTAAACCAAGTCTTTAACCAAGTCTTTAACCAAGTCTTTAAACCAAGTCTTTAACCAAGTCTTTAACCAAGTCTTTAAACAAGTCTTTAACCAAGTATTTAACCAAGTCTTTAAACAAGTCTTTAAACAAGTCTTTAAACAAGTGTTTAAACCAAGTCTTTAAACAAGTCTTTAAACAAGTCTTTAACCAAGTCTTTAACCAAGTCTTTAAACAAGTCTTTAACCAAGTATTTAACCAAGTCTTTAAACAAGTCTTTAAACAAGTCTTTAACCAAGTCTTTAACCAAGTCTTTAAACAAGTCTTTAACCAAGTCTTTAACCAAGTCTTGAAACAAGTCCTTAACCAAGTCTTTAACCAAGTCTTTAAACAAGTCTTTAACCAAGTCTTTAAACCGGACTACAGACAGAAGGTTGTTGGTTTTCTTTCAGGTGAAAACTCAGTGGCCCATTTCCTGAAAATCCTTTTTCCATGAGCTGAGAAGGCGGAAGGTTTTCTAGGAAAAAGGGACCCCTGTACAAACACACACACACACACACACACACACACACACACACACACACACACACACACACACACACACAGGCCCCTGTGTTCTCACCAGTCATGCTTTACTCCTTTATGGCACAGGTTTAACCCCTCGATCGCCCCCTGCCCTTGATCTAAGCAACTCTCTCTCTCTCTCTCTCTCTCTCTCTCTCTCTCTCTCTCTCTCTCTCTCTCTCTCTCTCTCTCCCTGACCTTTGACCCGACATTCCTTCTCTCTTTTGCTTGCTCCCTCTCCTGGTTTCTGTCTCACCCTTTTTGCCTCTATCCACCCAGATTGCTTCCCTTCCCTTGTTTGCTTTTTCCTTGCCCCCCATTTCCTTATTCCTCCAGACTTCCTTCCTTCCTCATGTCCTTTCCTTCTTTTGTTCCAATTTGTCCCATCGTTCCCTCCACATCCTTTTCTACACATTCTTTTTTCCTCTCAGTTTAAGGTACTGTTTTTATATAAATATATATATATACATATTTATTTATATATATATATATATATATATATGTATATATATATATATATATATATATATATATATATATATATATATATATATATATATATATATATATCTTCTCTCTCCCTCCTCTCCACTTCCTTCCTTCTCTCTCCCCTCCTCTCCACTTCCTTCCTTCTCTCTCGTCTCCTCTCCACTTCCTTCCTTCTCTCTCGTCTCCCCTCCACTTCCTTCCTTCTCTCTCCCCTCCTCTCCACTTCCTTCCTTCTCTCTCGTCTCCCCTCCACTTCCTTCCTTCTCTCTCCCCTCCTCTCCACTTCCTTCCTTCTCTCTCGTCTCCTCTCCACTTCCTTCCTTCTCTCTCCCCTCCTCTCCACTTCCTTCCTTCTCTCTCGTCTCCCCTCCACTTCCTTCCTTCTCTCTCCCCTCCTCTCCACTTCCTTCCTTCTCTCTCGTCTCCCCTCCACTTCCTTCCTTCTCTCTCCCCTCCTCTCCACTTCCTTCCTTCTCTCTCCCCTCCTCTCCACTTCCTTCCTTCTCTCTCCCCTCGTCTCCACTTCCTTCCTTCTCTCTCGTCTCCTCTCCACTTCCTTCCTTCTCTCTCCCCTCCTCTCCACTTCCTTCCTTCTCTCTCCCCTCCTCTCCACTTCCTTCCTTCTCTCTCGTCTCCCCTCCACTTCCTTCCTTCTCTCTCCCCTCGTCTCCACTTCCTTCCTTCTCTCTCGTCTCCTCTCCACTTCCTTCCTTCTCTCTCATCTCCTCTCCACTTCCTTCCTTCTCTCTCGTCTCCTTTCCACTTCCTTCCTTCTCTCTCGTCTCCCCTCCACTTCCTTCCTTCTCTCTCGTCTCCTCTCCACTTCCTTCCTTCTCTCTCGTCTCCTCTCCACTTCCTTCCTTCTCTCTCGTCTCCTCTCCACTTCCTTCCTTCTCTCTCGTCTCCCCTCCACCTCCTTCCTTCTCTTACCTCCTGATTTAGTTTCATATCATTTCTCCTCTTCACCTTCCCGTCTCCTCCTCCCTTACTTCCTAACCCTCGCTCCCTCCCTCCTCTGTCCTCCCCGCTCTGCTCTCAGAGGATGACTGGCTGTTTTCTCTTTTCTAGCGCGCCGATTGGCTGTCGTCATGGAAACGGCCCCTGGAGGGTGGCTGTTTGGGAGCAGAGGTGGAAGAGGTGATGCTCTGTCATCCGTGAGTGTGTGTGTGTCTGTGTGTGTGTGTGTGTCTGTGTGTGTGTGTGTGTGTGTGTGTGTGTGTGTGTGTGTGTGTGTGTGTGTGATGGCCTCAGTGCTCAGGCGTGTTTAACTTTGTACTGTACTTGACATGCATGTGCATGTGTAATTTATTTCTCACCTGTATGTGTGTGTGTGTGTGTTTATCCGTCATGTTTGACAGCAGTATCCCTTTATATTAGTATTCTCTTCCACTGCGAGTGTGTACATGCTGCAGAGCTGTCTTTCTTTTAATGTGTGTGTATGTGTGTGTGTGTGTGTGTGTGTTTATCCGTCATGCTAGCAGCAGCTAACAAACGGCGCCAACAGTAAGCGTTGACGGCGCTGACGAGAGCTGACAGGGTTCACCTACATACAGAGGTTTAATATACACTTCAAACATTCAGCCAATGAAGGCAGCGAACAGTCCCACATGGTGGAGCTGTTTGGGGGTTTGGCGCTCCGTTAGCTCGTCGTGCTAAGTGCCACACGGCTCTGTGAGCAGCTGCATGTGGCGTTTAAAAACCCAGTGAACACTTCCAACTCTGTGGGGAATAAAAGAGAGTTTCACCTCCTGTTTGGTGTCATTATGTTGAAATGAGCAGCAAAACCTTTTTTTCTTTCTTTTTTCTGATTATTATTTATTATTTGCAGTCTGTACAGTGTTGTCCAATTTTTCCACTTTGTAATTTTAAATTTTTTTCCAAGGAAAAACTGTTTTTTAAGACACTCACATTATGAAAGACATAGTAGATAGTATAGTTTTTCCATACTAAATCCCATTTTCACATTTAAATGGCAACAAGCACCACTCTACAACTCCCTTTACCACCCCGTAACAATATGAAGTGTGACAGGGTGGTACATTTCACCTTAAAATGGCTGCAGCTCACCATGTGGTCAACTAGCTGAGCTAGCAACTACACTAATCAGAATAAAATATCATTTTATTTACATTACAAGAGGATTTTAAAAAAAATTCAAACAGTTTCCCTATCTATTATGCGTTACGGGGCAGTAAGGCTAAGCTTGACGGACCCTGTCTAACACATAAAAACAGCAAATGAACAATGTCAAATAATGTGGAAACTTACCTGCTCTTGAGTTTGACTCCTGCAAGGGTTCGAATGATGTCACTTCCTCTCTGTGATATCATTTAAAGCAACAGTGCATTCTCAATAGGCAGAAACTGTAAGCGTTACGGGGTTGTAAGACAAAATAGGGGACATTTTTTTGCAAAAAATAATGATTTATTTTGATTAAATATATTGTATAGTGTCAGGGGCATAACTTGAATCCTTAGTATAATAAAGGTTTTGTTCAGAAATAACATTTTTAAGTTAATAAGTTTAATGCAAATTCCATGTTGGTCATTGCGGACATGGCAAAACCAGCAATGCCTTAAAACATTAATCATGTAATTAACAACACTACCGTTAACAGCCTTGAACTTTTGGAACACATTTTGACTATTTTTTCCATCTTTTGAAGCTCATGAAATGCTGTGGACTCAAATGTCACCCGTTTCGTAGAATGACCCCAATCTAATTTAATTAGATAAAATTACAATTATTTTGTATTTTCTATCTACAATCAAGCCTATGTCTTTAATCATGTGTCATCAATATTAAAATGTTTACCCTGAATTGTGAAGTTCTCAGTAAAGTGTGTTTCAGTGTGTGTGTCTTCCTTTATTTTTTGAGATTTTGCCTTTTCAGTTCACTGGTACACATGATGAAATCCACTGATAAATATTTATCCACTGATAAATATCTGCAACATGAAGACACTCTTCTGGTGCTGCTGTTGACATTTTGTGACTTACAGGTAAAAGTTGGAGGCTGTGATTGACTAGTCAACCGGATGGCTTGTGTGTGTGTGTGTGTGTGTGTGTGTGTGTGTGTGTGTTCTTGTTGTGTTTCCCTTCACAGCCGATTATGGTAATAAGACCATCGCGGGATTTGGAATATGGAGGAAACAGAGGCTGTGATCTGAGCTGCATTGCTGCCTTCAGAGGGGATTTACGGGTCCGTACACTTTCAGGCGTGTGTGTGCGTGTGTGTGTGTGTGTGTGTGTGTGTGTGTGTGTGTGTGTGTGGACTCTGTCTAACGACCAGACTCCTCCTGTTGTGATCCTCAAAGTGTCTCTCGTCTTCTGCGACCTTGTAGATTTAATTATAAATATTCATGCTCCTATTTATTGCATTATGTTTAATGTTAAATGTTTATTGTTAAATGTTTACTGTTTATTGTTAAATGTTTAATGTTTATTGTTAAATGTTTTGCACGTCCCAAATTCCTTGTATGTGAAAACATACATGTCAATAATTGGTCCTGATTCTGATTCTGATTGCTTCTCCCTTCATGGTTCTGACATTTCCCCTTCGTTCTCTTTCCACCGGGGAAAGATCGTCGCTCTCTCCATCTCTTCTCTTCATGCTGCCTCATTAGCCTTCATCTTTCACCTCCTCTTCCTCCTCCTCCTCCTCCTCCTCCTACTCCTCCTCCTCCTCCTCCTCCTCCCAAAAACTCCCTCGTATCACCTTCTCTCGTCAGCGGTTCCCCCTTCTCTCCATCGTCCCTCTGGCTTTGTCACTCCTCTCTGCTGGCATCTTTTAGAGTGTGAGGGATTTAAGACGAGGATTTCAGTGAGGAAGAGGAGGAGGAGGAGGAGGAGGAGGAGAGGGGGGAGGAATGCCAGGAGAGAGGAAGAGGAAGGGTGGTAGAGTGGAGAGGAGATAATTCATGGGTGAAGCCTGGTGACAGATGAGGAGGAGGAGGATGATGATGAGGAGGAGGAGGATGAGGAGGAGGAGGAGGAGGAAGATGAGGGGGAAGTTGCCCATTGTTGCCAGATGTCAAACACATGTTCCTGATGCTCATTACCCATGGATAGACAGGGGCATTTCTCTCTCTTCCACACACACACACACACACACACACACACACACACACACACACACACACACACACACACACACGCTCAAACATCTGCGTTGCCGTTGCCGTTGCTCCCTCATAGTTGCCAGAATGAAACCGTCTGTTCTCTTCACGGTTTGGTCCTGAGTCAAAGTGTGAGACACTTTTGAAGTTTTGACCTGGGGATGAAATGAAAAGTCAAGAGTCATCACAAAGATGAGCACAACTCACCCGGAGGGGAGCGTGTAGCGTGTAGCGTGTGCATTTCAACACGTCAGCTCAGTTTCTTCTTCTTCTTCTTCTTCTTCTTCTTCTTCTTCTTCTTCTTCTTCTTCTTCTTCTCCTCCTTCTTCTCCTCCTTCTTCTTCTTCTCCGCCTCCTTCTTCTTCTTCTTCTTCTTCTTCTTCTTCTCCTCCTTCTTCTTCTTCTTCTTCTTCTTCTTCTTCTTCTTCTCCTTCTTCTCCTCCTCCTTCTTCTTCTTCTCCTCCTTCTTCTCCTCCTTCTTCTTCTTCTTCTTCTTCTCCGCCTCCTCCTCCTTCTTCTTCTTCTCCTCCTTCTTCTTCTTCTTCTTCTTCTTCTTCTTCTTCTTCTTCTTCTTCTTCTCCTTCTTCTCCTCCTCCTTCTTCTTCTCCTCCTTCTTCTTCTTCTCCTCCTTCTTCTTCTTCTTCTTCTTCTTCTCCTCCTCCTTCTTCTTCTTCTCCTTCTTCTTCTTCTCCTCCTTCTTCTTCTTCTTCTTCTTCTTCTTCTTCTTCTTCTTCTTCTTCTTCTCCTTCTTCTCCTCCTCCTTCTTCTTCTCCTCCTTCTTCTTCTTCTCCTCCTTCTTCTTCTTCTTCTTCTTCTTCTCCTCCTCCTTCTTCTTCTTCTTCTTCTTCTTCTTCTTCTTCTTCTTCTTCTTCTTCTTCTTCTTCTCCTTCTTCTCCTCCTCCTCCTTCTTCTTCTCCTTCTTCTTCTTCTCCTCCTTCTTCTTCTTCTTCTTCTTCTTCTTCTTCTTCTTCTTCTTCTCCTTCTTCTTCTTCTCCACTTTTACTGGCAGAAAAAAATGTAAAACACCATAAAGCAGCCAAACTATACACACACAGGCACACGCATGTGTTCGCACACACACACACACACACACACACACACACACACACACACACACACATGCACAGATACGCACAGACACAATACAAACAAAAATCTAGTACAAAAAAATTAAATAATAAAAAAACGAAAAATGAAAAATATGTAATACAAAATGATCAAGAAAATCTTTTATTTATTTATAAAAATTTATAAAAATCTAATTTAAAAATCACAAATTCCATGATGGTTAAAAGTACACTGTTAAAAATAACAAAATAAAAGAAATCAGAAAATCAAAGCCTGACTGATGACACCATGCAGGTAACGGCCGACAAGGTGTGTTTACGTCAGTTTGAATGAGTTCACATAATTAATATGGTAATAATGTCAGATTGGGATCAATTGGCAGATCGTGTGCATTGTTTCTATGTTTGCCAAATCAGACAGCGGACAGGCGAGGAGCAGAGCTTCTCATTGTTTGCATGCATGATGCACGACTTTCCTCAGAATGTGGAACGTTTCAGGAGAAAGTACAAAAGCCAGGCGTGTTTATTTATTTTACCCGCCGCCGTCTCATCTTTTTAACGACAAGCTTCGCTCTTGACGCAATTAATGAACCCGCCTCCGCATCGCGAGCACACTGTTTCTGAGGAGCCGTTATAATTGGATTGCGGTGAAGTTGATTTGATTGGCTGCAGGGTCGTCCATCTCTCTCTCTTCCTCTGGCCTCAACTCTTTATCCTTCTGCAGCAAACATCACAACTTCTCAAACCCCTCTTTGCATAAATTACGGCACCATCATGCGCATAATGGTGCTCATTTAGGGCTTTCAGAAGCGATAAGCTGCCTTCCATCACCCGAGTGCCTCTCTGTCTTTGGAGGCTTCATCTTTCAGAGCGGAGGAGTGTTCTACATGTCGACAATTGGGAATATCGTATTATGTAAATGATCCTCCCCTTGTTGTCGTCTGTCTCACAACCTTCCCTCATTTGCATCGCTAACAGCGGCTGAATGGAGCCGAGATGAGTCGGCGAGGTCAGCGCTGCGGCGCCATTAGCGGCTAATGCAAATGAAAGGAGATGAAGGTCCTCCGTCCGCTCTCTGTGTCCCTGAACCGTCAACACGCTGCGCTAAAGGTTCAGAGTGTTGTCACTTTGGCTACTCGAGGGGTTTCATGTTGTCACTTTGGCTACTCGAGGGGTTTCATGTTGTCACTTTGGCTACTTGAGGGGTTTCATGTTGTCACTTTGGCTACTCGAGGGGTTTCATGTTGTCACTTTGGCTACTCGAGGGGTTTCATGTTGTCACTTTGGCTACTTGAGTGGTTTCATGTTATCACTTTGGCTACTCGAGGGGTTTCATGTTGTCACTTTGGCTACTCGAGGGGTTTCATGTTGTCACTTTGGCTACTCGAGGGGTTTCATGTTATCACTTTGGCTACTCGAGGGGTTTCATGTTATCACTTTGGCTACTCGAGGGGTTTCATGTTATCACTTTGGCTACTCGAGGGGTTTCATGTTGTCACTTTGGCTACTCGAGGGGTTTCATGTTATCACTTTGGCTACTCGAGGGGTTTCATGTTATCACTTTGGCTACTCGAGGGGTTTCATGTTGTCACTTTGGCTACTCGAGGGGTTTCATGTTGTCACTTTGGCTACTCGAGGGGTTTCATGTTGTCACTTTGGCTACTCGAGGGGTTTCATGTTGTCACTTTGGCTATTCGAGGGGTTTCATGTTGTCACTTTGGCTACTCGAGGGGTTTCATGTTGTCACTTTGGCTACTCGAGGGGTTTCATGTTGTCACTTTGGCTACTCGAGGGGTTTCATGTTGTCACTTTGGCTACTCGAGGGGTTTCATGTTGTCACTTTGGCTATTCGAGGGGTTTCATGTTGTCACTTTGGCTACTCGAGGGGTTTCATGTTGTCACTTTGGCTACTTGAGGGGTTTCATGTTGTCACTTTGGCTACTCGAGGGGTTTCATGTTGTCACTTTGGCTACTCGAGGGGTTTCATGTTGTCACTTTGGCTACTTGAGGGGTTTCATGTTGTCACTTTGGCTATTCGAGGGGTTTCATGTTGTCACTTTGGCTACTCGAGGGGTTTCATGTTGTCACTTTGGCTACTTCAGGGGTTTCATGTTGTCACTTTGGCTACTCGAGGGGTTTCATGTTGTCACTTTGGCTACTCGAGGGGTTTCATGTTGTCACTTTGGCTACTCGAGGGGTTTCATGTTGTCACTTTGGCTACTTGAGGGGTTTCATGTTGTCACTTTGGCTACTCGAGGGGTTTTATGCCACGCGTAGAAAAACAACAACAGAAATGGAAAAATTAAGAAATTGGTTAAACTTTTATAACAAGCAGAACAAAAAACGTTTAAAAGGTGCAGTTCACTGATGATTGATGAAAGGAGTTTCAATGTTAGCTGAATGTGATCAGCTTTTAGGAGTTGACTCACTCTTTATTTACTCGTAGCAGTTCTGCGCATCCCAAACTAGCCGCTAGCCGCTAGCCGCTAGCCGGACTGCAGCGCCACAAACAGCAAT
>NC_136604.1:21275323-21350323 GCF_910589615.1 Taurulus bubalis
AGCTGAACAAAGAACTTTCCTTTCGTGTTGATTCTGGCGGTCCCTGTGGACAAAAGTGGTAGTGCTTCCCAGCACCAGACTCCCTTTAGAAAACCTCTCATCTATCTATCTATCTATCTATCTATCTATCTATCTATCTATCTATCTATCTATCTATCTATCTATCTATCTATCTATCTATCTATCCATATAACTGAAAACTAGAGACATTGTGTTATTTTTTTGTCCTAAGTGGCAGAAAATGGACCTAAAACCAATGCCCTCCCGGTTGAAGCGCACCAGTTGGACTGTGGGTCTCCGTGACGCATTCAGGCGTAAACGTGCAAAAGAGTTTTAATGCAAAGACGCCGCTAAAAAATACGAGCAGTCAGCGAACAACGGGCCGGGTCCTGGAGCTGGAAATGAAATGACACGCTCGGTCGATTATGTAGAATCAGATAACATCTGGGAAAGCTTTTTATTTATTCATCTATTTATTCACGCTATTTTGGGGTATTTTTTGGCAGGTAGAGTGCTCTTCACTTGATCACATAATCAACGGCATCGCAGGCTGATTAATATCAGATATGAACAGGTCAACAGGATGCTAATGGCAGATGATAGGCTTGCTTACCAGAGGACAGCAGTCGGTGTGTGTGTGAGTGTGTGTGAGTCTGTGTGTGTGTGTGAGAGAGAGAGATTATAGATTTGATTGAGTCACCACGGGATAATGTGTTTGTGTTTTCCTTCTGCGTGTCGGTGCTCGTAACTTCTGGACCAAATGATTGAGATAATTATCCTCGCTGCTCATCACGCCGTGTGTTTGGTGTTGAACCGTCACGCCGTGAAAACATCAGTTTCAAGTTTGATTGTCAAATAATTGAGACCTCCAATGTTTCCTGTCTGTCCTTGAATCTCGTACGTTTTAATCGTTTAAATGTTTGGTGTTTGCTTCGTCTTCGTTGTTCAAAATGGTTTCATAAGAAGATCACTTCTTTTTTAGGCGAACCTGAAACTTTTTCCTTTGTGCTGTGTGACATCTTCATTAATTAGCAACATGTATACTGATATCTACACATCTGGAGACATCTCACAAGTGTTCCCTTTATAATAAGACCAACATTATTCATATAGCCCTTGTGGTTGCAGAGATATACTCTTTTTAGTTTGGGTACGCAATTTTTCGAGCGGAGGCCTAAAAAATTGGTTTGTTTTTAAGGTGTTACATTTCTTAAAATCCACGAGGAGCATTTCATCTTTCATCGGCTCCGTCTGAGTGTTCAGACTTCTGCAAGAAACATTTACAGCCGGGTTCGACTCCCTAATGCGGACGATGCCGGATGAAAACATCACGAGTCTGCAGGAGAAGCAAGCGTTGAAATAACGAGTGCAAAGTATCACGTGGTCGTAAACCGATGCTAATGATGCTAATGGAGAGCTAAGCTAACAGAAGTGTTATTTATACGTATAACGCTTTCAGCTAATAGACAACGATGTGTGAGCTTGTTGAAAAAGGGGACAAATACAAAATAAAGCATGATTTTGTGCTTTATTTACCAAAACATGTTTGTTTAGATATGAGAAATATTGAAGTCACTGTACCCTAAAAATAAAAGAACTCTGTGGTACTTGCTGTGTACTTCTACTTTAGAGGAAAACTTTGTCGACATCGTTAACTCACAAAATATACTCATTAAAATACGAGGCATTATTATTCATTAAAATATCCTATTAGAATTGAAAGCTGCACCTTTAACTGACCTTAAATAAATGAACGTCCATTGTCCACGCTGCACCTCAGGTGATAATTTGAATTTCTAATAGTTAATAACTTGACTTTTAGTATTGTTAAATAAAAGCTGTAAATATGTCACTTCATTTATTAAGTTTTAATATGTTTTCAGGTGAGAAAGTCCTCGTTTAGATTCCCAAAAGCCGCTAAATAGTGCAATATAGGAATAACAAATATGTATAAACTGTTAAATTTAATATAATCCAGTAGACTGGTGTACAGTATGAATGCTATGACAGCACAAGTACACTGCAGTGCATGCAGGTGCAAATCAGTCGTATAAAGATGACATTTGAGTCGGAAGGCATCTTTGAAAAGTGATTTTCCAATTACTGAGTGAATTAATATTCCCGTTTTCGGTCCAGCCATGTCAGAGACTTGAGGAAATGGGATTGGCTTCCTGTCTGAACACGGACGGGTGAGGGACGGGGGAGGGACGGGGGAGGAAGTCAACTCGTCCCGCCGCCCGACACCCTGTCAGATACAGCGTGTACTTTGCCTAAATTGGGCCCCAAAAAAATGTCATCATCTTTTAGTTTGAGAACTTCTGCGCTCGAAATATGGTTCATTAAAAAAAAAAAATCCAGATCCCAGAAGACAACCCAAGCATCCTTTAAATGTACTTTTTCCTGGTGGTTGCGCTCTTGATATGCATCTATTTATGGTAATAGCGGTGCATTTTATTAAGTAAGTCCGCTAACGAGAGAAGTTTCCGTTTCGGGGGATCGTGAAATCAATCTTTCAGAGAAGAAGCTGCAGGGGCAGCAACATGGGGACCATCAGATGACCTTTTAGAAATATATTTCACATTAAGGACGGCTCAAAGAAATGTACTTTTAACGTACTTTTAACCTCCAGCAGGAATTTAAAAGAAAAACAGTTACTTCTGCGCCACAGCGGGACGTGAGCCCTGTAGCCTCTGGCCGTGTTATTATCTCCCTGCACCTGTTCAGCTCCAGAGGACACCTTGATAGATAAATTGCCCCTGAAGCAATCTCCTGCGAGCCGTCATAACAGGGCAAACAATCACGGCGCCTCGTTAGCATTGTGCGTCGACGCCGGTGTGCATCTCAGACGTCCCGCTGAATCAACAGCGCCGGTAAACACAGAAGGTTATAGAACGAGGACCCCGGACACGACTCACTTCCACAGGTGTGTTTGTCTTACATCAGAAACATCTGGCTGACTTTGTGCACTCGTTGTGTACTTAGCAAAGAACCGCGAGGCCAACAGCAACGCAACAGCATTGCCTTTAATGTCACTTTTAATGTCACTTTTCACTTTGTATTAGACACTGGTGTTAGCATAACTGCTTATAGCTTATATTTTCAGTCTTGTTTTGAATCTTTTTTTAAATTTAAGTTGACTTGTTTTTCTCAATTTTTCTGCTAAATGTCGGCCGTTAATAGTCTGACTTTTACAACTTTCCTTTCGTGTTGATTCTGGCGGCCCCTGTGGACAAAAGTGGTAGTGCTTCACCAGACTCCCTTCAGAAAACCTCTCATTTAATGTCTATATATCTATATATATATGTATATATATATATATATATATATATATATATATATATATATATATATATATATATATATATATATATATATATATATAGAGAGAGAGAGAGAGAGAGAGAGAGAGAGAGAGAGAGAGATATTCAAACTTCCCCTTTAAATATGGTTGATTTTGGTTGTTTTGGGCCCAAAGATATATATATATATATATATATATATTTTTTTTTTTTTTTTTTTGGGCCCAAAGATATATATATATGTATATATGTATATATATGACATATATAAATATATATATATATATCTTTGGGCCCAAAACAACCAAAAACAACCGTCTTTAAAGGGGAAGTTTTTGGTGAGACTGCTAACTGAAAAGCGACAAGAGGCTCAAAGTAGACATTATGTTTTTTGGCAGAAAATGGAACTAAGTGTTTTAATGCAAAGCGAGGTGGTGCTAAAAAAAAAGAGCAGTCAGCGACCAACGGGCCGGATCCTGGAGCTGGAGATAAAATTGGAATCGGATAATATTTTCCTCACTTTTTCTGCTTTTAGTCGGACTTTTACAACTTTCCCTTATCGGGTCTTCAAAAGCTTTTCTTACTGAATGGATCCAGCGTGGCATGTTTTTAGTTGTGTGCTCAGAATCGAGCAAAAAGAAAAAGCTAAAATGAATAGAAATGGCAGATGTCTTCATTAGTCGTGCTTGTTAAATGAAGTGATTTCTGATTCTTGTGTCGTGTGTTCCTCTGGGCTCCGGGCCCGGGGCAGCTGCACTCTTTACAACACACACACACACACACACACACACACACACACACACACACACACAAAACCCCACCGCCCCGCCACTTTAACTGGAATCCCCAAATTTGCTGTACATGTTGGAGTCCCCTTGGAGGCATTTTCCCCGTTTGTGAGTTAAGAATGTTATTTGTCGGTTTTATATCATTTGCTCTCATTTCACACCTGTTAAATGTTCTTATACACGTGTAAGCCTCGCTGTATACACACTTTAATGTAAAGCGCGTAACGAACGATGAAAATAAAATAACCCTGTGTCCGACAAAATGCTGTTCCCATAAAACTAAACTGCATTCTCAGTTACAGATCGAGGGAAACATGTTTTCAGTTTTTAACACGCATGAAAAACAAAAAACACAACACATTACTTTAAGTTTAATACAAATATAACCAAGTGGCTTCAAATGACTATGTTTGTTATGTTAAGTTACAGATGCAATTTAAAATATAAGTCCACACTGCACACAAACAGCTGTCTCCTGGGTGAAAGTCCTGTGTTTGTTCCATTAATGCACCCAAACTTGTTTTCAATGGGATTATGAGTAGAAATGTATTTGACAATACTGTACTTTTGCCCTGAAACAATATTGACGACGCAGTTTCCTTCTATGGGAAACACGTTTTTCGGAGACGGGCTGAGATGAACTTCCTCCTGCAGCTGAACAGCTGGACATCGCTGAGAGGTTTTGTGCTTGTGCGGCTAAAGGGGAACAAAGCAGTTATTCTGTTCTGATGTATATCACAGTGATGCATTACCTCGGTACCAGACGCTCCTTTAACTCGCAACTGGGCTTTTCTCCTCTTTTGAAAATGTGATTTTATTGATTATATTAATTAAAAGGTTGGCGGCGCTGAACGGAGACGGGAGCTGAGGGTCTGAAGCCGGGAACGATCTATTTAAAAAGTCTAAATGAGACCTCGGAAAAGTGTTTTTAAATCAGATTTCTTTTTTTTATATCCCTGAGACGAGGTCCTTTCAATAACTGAACATCTGACTCTCTTATTTATTTGTTATTGTTTATAAATGTAACCTTTAAAAGCCAAAACTTGGGACTAAAAAGTGTTTGTAAGTCAAACCTCACGGCGTCTTTAAACCAAACTAATGACCCGACTTCAGATAGAAATCTAAAGTCACTTGTTGCACACAGCTGCCCAGTTCTTGACTCCCTTAAATAGCATCGATTTGCTATGAACTCTGGGTAAATTTGACTGAGAACTGCAGGCTGACCGTGCAAACTACTCGGCTCTGTAGTCTGTAGTAAACTGTAGTCTGACGCATGTGCTTGGAGAAGAACATGCGACTGCAGCGCCGAGGGAAAAGCTCTGTTCCCCGAACACATTGAGGAGAGAACTGATTGTTCCTTCAGAGACGCTTCAGGTCCATCAGCACTTTGTCTCCATCTCTCTGGAACGAGTCTGCCTCTGCCCAGAAGAGGATGGGATGGGATGGGAGATGTTTATCTTGCTGTGAACACCGAGTGTGTTGAACTTGTTTTAGTTTTTTTAAACAAAAAGGAGTGACGGTTTTTTCCTATTGTCAGGAATTCTTGTGTCTTTTTCCCTTTCATAAGGGAAGTGTAAAAAAAACCTCTGCACAATCCAGCTCAACTGAAAATACATCCGCGCCGTCTGTCGGGTTCTGGCTGGTGTTCATTGTGTAGGAAGAAGGGAAGGAAGGAAGGAAGGAAGGAAGGAAGGAAGGAAGCATTCACAGATCATTTATTGTCATTATGCACGACAGAATTCAGTTGTATCCCCTTTTCAACACAGGACAAGTCTTGAAGTGGAGTCGCTTCAGGTGGTAGCGGTGTTAGCTTAGCGGGTTAGCTTAGCTTCCACCTCAGCTCTCCTCCCTGTGGCAGTTGGTCGGATGTTGAGAGCATTCTGTCAGATGCATAAGCGCTGCAATAATAAAGATGCAAAAACATCACATTCATGTGATTATTGTATTAAAATGCCCAGAGTCCTGTTGCCGTTGAGCATTATTTAAATATCCAGTACAATGTGTTTAACACACTAAATCAAGTCAGATAAAAGTCGACTTCTTGTGGAAAGCTCTCCGTCACCATTCAAGCCCTCCGACCTCAGAGGAGTGAGTCGTCTCCTGGAAGACGTAAAGAGACGAGCTGTTGTCTTGTTTTGGCCAAAAGTCTGTCTGCCATCACTCACCGTGAGGAGCTGTCAGAGAGTTCCTGCTGAGCGGAGCAACACCTGCCACTAAACCGACTCTGCCTCTAATGCGAGGCTTCATCTTCACATTTTACTCACAAGGAACATGAATAATACAAATGACTGAAGCCACGAGATAAACACACACTGACTGTTTGTGTATTTAAAACAACGGTATTCTCATCACTAACGTGGATCTTACACATTTATATTACTATGAATATATATATATATATATATATATTTATATTATTATAAATATATAAATATATATATATATATATATATATATATATATATATGTTTATATATATTATTAATTTGATTTAATTCATAGCTCACTTCACCTTACCAGCACAGTGAGCCAATCACTTATCTTCATCATCATCTTCCTCAATCCAATATGTTGCACCTGCCGCTCGGCACATGATGATGAAGATGATGATGAAGATGATGCCAAAACTTAACCACCACAACCAGAGTCACAGTGAGGGATTCAAACATTTTCAGTTGTATTGTTTTCATAATTTGGTTGTTTTAATAATAAATGCATTTAGAGAAAATAAATAAAAATGTAATAGTAAAATGATTAAATTGCATTAAGTAAATGATTCAATTAAAATATATTAATTGCATGGTCTCATAATTTGGGTTTTTTAATAAAAAATGCATCTATAAAATTAAAAAAAAAGTCAAATAGTAAACTGATTAAATTGAAATATATGAATCGTGTCTCATAATTTGGGTATTTTAATAATGAATGCATTTATAAAATGAAATAAAATAAGTAAAATAGTAAAATGATTAAATTACACTAAATAAATAATTAAATTAAAACATTTTAATTGCATCGTGTCTCATAATTTGGCTATTTTAATAATAAAATGCATTCATAAAATTTAAAAAAGTAAAAAAGTAAAATGATTAAATGATTAAATTGAAATATATTAATGGCTTCATGGATCACCAGTCAGATCAAATAAAAATGAATAAAATATTCATCATATGATTTTTTAAAGACAACAATATTGACTTATTCAAAGTATTCCAAATGGTCTAAATTCATGCTTTAAAGTCCATGTTTTGCTCACAAAGCTGCGGTCGTCCTTCCAGTGGTCTGTTGCATCGTCGCCCGCAGACATCGACCTTCAGCCGTGAAACAATGTCCCTCTGGCGCCCGGAGCTGAGGCCTCCAGTGAGTTATCAGCTAAAAGCCTTTAAGGTCCCTGAAGCCGTCCGGCCGCTACACTCTTGACCCGCCGCCCACTCAAAGGGACCAGAAGTGCTTCTTATTACATTTCAGCCCACAGGCTGAACAACATTTATTAAATCGGTAATGAGTTTTATTTTCTCTTCCAGATGTTCTTTTGTCTGGGATGTACTGCGGAGTTAATTTATTTTCCCAGAACAGACGTGTTCAAAAGCTTTTCTTTACCGCCAGGAGATCAGTTCACGGAAAACAGCATCAACATGTTCACGTTCCTGCTCCACTAAAAAAAAAAATACATGCTGCAGAAACTAATCTGCTAGAGACACTTTGTGTTGCTTTGTCTTATGAAGTAAATATCCATTGCACAATATAATGGAAATAGAATAATTATCATATTAATTATCACACTTTTCACTTTGCGAATGCTTTTTGCCACCAGTGAACAGGAAGTGACCAGATTAGCTGTCAATCACCTTGTAGCCCCGCCCCTAAAGCGTCCCCTGCTTTATGGTCTGTTTGACTCTAAATGACCATAATTTACTAAATGAACATCATGCTGTATTGAAGAAGACTTGAAACTAGAGATTGAGACATAAACTCATGTTTACAATGTTTACTGAGGGAATACATCAAGAGAAGTAGAGTCATTTATATAGACTTCTATACAACCAGAGGAGTCGCCCCCTGGTGGTCAGGAGAGAGAATGCAGCTTTAACACATGAAGCAGATACTTCTATACAACCAGAGGAGTCGCCCCCTGGTGGTCAGGAGAGAGAATGCAGCTTTAACACATGAAGCATAGACTTCTATACAACCAGCGGAGTCGCCCCCTGGTGGTCAGGAGAGAGAATGCAGCTTTAACACATGAAGCATATACTTCTATACAACCAGAGGAGTCTCCCCCTGGTGGTCAGGAGAGAGAATGCAGCTTTAACACATGAAGCAGATACTTCTATACAACCAGAGGAGTCACCCCCTGGTGGTCAGGAGAGAGAATGCAGCTTTAACACATGAAGCATAGACTTCTATGCAACCAGAGGAGTCGCCCCCTGGTGGTCAGGAGAGAGAATGCAGCTTTAACACATGAAGCATAGACTTCTATACAACCAGCGGAGTCGCCCACTGGTGGTCAGGAGAGAATGCAGCTTTAACACATGAAGCATATACTTCTATACAACCAGAGGAGTCTCCCCCTGGTGGTCAGGAGAGAGAATGCAGCTTTAACACATGAAGCATAGACTTCTATACAACCAGCGGAGTCGCCCCCTGGTGGTCAGGAGAGAGAATGCAGCTTTAACACATGAAGCATATACTTCTATACAACCAGAGGAGTCTCCCCCTGGTGGTCAGGAGAGAGAATGCAGCTTTAACACATGAAGCAGATACTTCTATACAACCAGAGGAGTCACCCCCTGGTGGTCAGGAGAGAGAATGCAGCTTTAACACATGAAACATAGACTTCTATACAACCAGCGGAGTCACCCCCTGGTGGTCAGGAGAGAGAATGCAGCTTTAACACATGAAGCATAGACTTCTATACAACCAGAGGAGTCTCCCCCTGGTGGTCAGGAGAGAGAATGCAGCTTTAACACATGAAGCATAGACTTCTATACAACCAGAGGAGTCACCCCCTGGTGGTCAGACTTCAGACAGAAATCTAAATTCATCTGTTGTACAAAGCTGTCTAGATCTTGACGACCTTAAATATAATTGATTTGCTATGAATTCTGGGTAAACCACTCAGCTGTGATCACTGCAGGAGAAAATGTGTTTCTTCTTCTGGAAAAACCCATTCTTAAATACATTTTGACACAAAGAAAATATCAACACAAAAAAAAGAAGCAACACAACCAGCTCTGCAGAGTGATTTAGAGAGAACACTGTGTGACCTCTGATGACTTAATGCATATGCAGGTTCATGAGAGTTCTGCAGAAACAACTGTCGGCCAGCCGGAGGGCGGACATGTTGCCATGTTGCCATGTTGCCGTGTTGCCGTGTTGCCATGTTGCCATGTTGCCATGTTGCCATGTTGCCATGTTGCCATGTTGCCGTGTTGCCGTGTTGCCATGTTGCCGTGTTGCCATGTTGATGCCCGTCTGCCCTCACAGAGCCGTGTTTTATGGGGACCGTAAATCTGTTTTCCAACGCAGGCGGCGGTTCGGCAGCTTCATTATTTTCCCTCTTGAGATGAAGCGAGAAGATTTACGACGTGTAACTGAAGCTCCTCCATGAAAAGATTTATCTGAAGTTTGGGTGAATCCATTTTTTTTTTTTTTTTATATCTAATACAAAATGTATACATATTTTGTAAAAAGAGTTCCTTGAACAAAATTATTCTACTCTACTTTTCTCTATGAACAACTATTGTGTCGATTTTAATTCATGGTACGTCAAAACAATCTTTCCCCGAGTTTTATAACGACGATGTTGTTCCCTCACTCTCCTCTAGTTGGCAGCAGAGTTTCACGATAAAAGAAAGATCCAGTGGGAAAGCGCGTGTGTGTGTGTGTGAGTGCGTGTGTTTGTGTGTGTGTGTGTGTGTGTGTGTGTGTATGTGTGTGTGCGTGTTGTGTGTGAGTCTTTCCATGTCCTGTGTGTGTGACAACAATTCCACTTGATCCGACTTTGAATGTGCGTGCGTGTGTGTGTTTGTTTGTGTGTGTTTGTGTGTGTGTGTGTGTGTGTGTGTGTGTGTGCGTGTGTGCGTGTGTTTGTTTGTGTGTGTGTTTGTGTGTGTGTGTGTGTCTTTCCATGTCCTGTCTGTGTGACAACAATTCCACTTGATCCTACTTTGAATGTGTGTGTGTGTGTGTGTGTGTGTGTGTGTGTGTGTGTGTGTGTGTGTGCGTGTGTGCGTGTGTGTGTGTGAGTCTTTCCATGTCCTGTCTGTGTGACAACAATTCCACTTGATCCTACTTTGAATGTGTGTGTGTGTGTGTGTGTGTGTGTGTGTGTGTGTGTGTGTGTGTGCGTGTGTGCGTGTGTGTGTGTGAGTCTTTCCATGTCCTGTCTGTGTGACAACAATTCCACTTGATCCTACTTTGAATGTGTGTGTGTGTGTGTGTGTGTGTGTGTGTGTGTGTGCGTGTGTGCGTGTGTGTGTGTGAGTCTTTCCATGTCCTGTCTGTGTGACAACAATTCCACTTGATCCTACTTTGAATGTGCGTGTGTGTGTGTGTGTGTGTGTGTGTGTGTGTGTGCATGTGTGTGGGTCTGCAGGTGTGTCTTTGCATGTCCTGTGTATGTTACTTAACATTTACACTTAGATCCGACTCTTTAGTGTGTGTGTGTGTGTGTGTGTGTGTGTGTGTGTGTGTGTGTGTGTGTGTGTGTGTGTGTGTGTGTGTGTGTGGGTCTGCAGGTGAGTCTTTACATGTGTGTGTTTCATTGAACCATCGCGATGCACTTCATCCAAATGATGCCACTTAGATCCAACTTTGTGTGTGTGTGTGTGTGTGTGCGTGTTTGTGTGTGTGTGAAAGATATTACATTTCCACGCCGCAGACGCCCGCAGGCGGAGGTCAAAGGTCAGGCGATGCGTTCAAAGAGGGCCGTTCATCGCGGGCGTCGATCTCCTCGCCTCGTGTCGTGCGTCAGATCCCACTTTGACCCGCCGACCTCTTCACCGACGTCTGACTGCAAGTCTGTCGGCCTCGACGCGCTGAGACTACTCTGTCAAGCTTTTTAGTTTGTTGAGAAAATTATTATTAAAACTCGTTTATCCCCATGTTGTGGTGAACATTGCGAATGGTTTGCATCCCATATTAACTACGGAATATCTCCTCAACCACAAGGTCTATTTCAATAATCTCAAAAGGTATAATATACAGAAAACACTTGTGAGACTAGTTAAGAAGTATATATGTGTTACTGGTAACTTGGTTTATGACAGTACACAGGAGAGGAAAATAAAACAACAATAAAAAGTATATTCCAGGATGTATTTTCTCCTTTTAATTATGTTTCTGAACTCTCATTTTAGTGCAAATATTTCGAGTCATGACACTGAAAAAATCATAACTTCTTTTGTTGTATTTGAACGCGTCACTTCTGCTGCTGGCTAAAGACACCAAGCAAGGCCGAGTGAAATATTGTTACAGAAATAAATGAGTCATATTTCACTTTTTTTGCTGGAAACCGGCTGCACTGTGGTTGGTAACTTGGCGAGGTTTTGCTTGACGGCATTATTAGATTCAGTAGGTTCTACGCTTTCCAAAACGGTGAGCTAATCCTGTGTAGCTTCATGCTATCGATATGGAAATTGATATTTTAAAAACTCGGGGTGCGGAATAGTGTCATAAACATGTCAAATGGATTTATATGCTCTTGTAAGACCAGGCATCACGTTTTTAAACATTTAAAAATTGCACGAGATGCAGACCAAACTGACTGCTGCATTAATCTGAATGTTTAAATTAAGAAGGGACTGTTTGGACAGACTGTGTTGTAAAGATTACATTCCCATACAAAAATAAATAAAATTAATTTAAAAAGAAACATGTTTTTCTGCGTTCGATGCATCGCAAACAAGTTTCAAGTGACCTCCTGCAACCTTACAGTTTAGTTCACTGCAGCTTCTTTTTTTTTTCCAGTGAAAGAAGTTCTGATAATCTGCCCGGCAACCCGACGCCAGACAGACAGAGGCCGATGGTGGAGCCCAAGCCGGAGCCGGAAGAGGCGAATATTTCCTTTAAATGGTCAGATCTCCAGAAACATGACGTGAGTTGAAGTGACGTCTCTCTCCTCTCGTGAGGAAGAAGGAAATGGGAGTTACGTGTCGGTTGTTGTGACAACGGCAGCGCGGCGGCGTCCAGCGGAGCATCGAGCCGCCGTTCCTCCACGTGTCCCTCGTCCCCTCTGCCGGCTCGTCCTCCCTGATCGTCTCCGGGGACGGAAGAGATTGACTGGACTGAACTCTGTGAAAGACAGATGGGCTGCCCGTTTCCAGGGTAACGCCCTCTCACTGTCCGCGAACCTGTCGACCTCCGATGGCTGTCTGTCTACCTGTCTGTCTGTCTGTCTGTATATCTGTCTGTCATTCCTTGTGTCTGTCTGTCTGTCTGTCTGTCTGTATATCTGTCTGTCTGTCTGTCTGTCTGTCTGTCTGTCTGTATATCTGTCTGTCTGTCTGTCTGTATATCTGTCTGTCTGTCTGTCCTTGTGTCTGTCTGTCTGTATGTCTGTCTGTCTGTATATCTGTCTGTCTGTATATCTGTCTGTCTGTCTGTCTGTATATCTGTATATCTGTCTGTCTGTCTGTATATCTGTATATCTGTCTGTCTGTCTGTATATCTGTCTGTATGTCTGTCTGTCTGTCTGTCCTTGTCTCTGTCTATTTGTCTGTCTGTCTGTATATCTGTCTGTCATTCCTTGTGTCTGTCTGTCTGTCTGTCTGTCTGTATATCTGTCTGTCTGTCTGTCTGTCTGTCTGTCTGTCTGTATGTCTGTATATCTGTCTGTATATCTGTCTGTATATCTGTCTGTATATCTGTCTGTCTGTCTGTCTGTATATCTGTCTGTCTGTCTGTCTGTATATCTGTCTGTCTGTATATCTGTCTGTATATCTGTCTGTCTGTATATCTGTCTGTCTGTCTGTCCTTGTCTCTGTCTGTCCTTGTGTCTGTCTATTTGTCTGTCTGTCTGTCTGTCCTTGTGTGTGTGTGTGTGTGTGTGTGTGTGTGTGTGTGTGTGTCTGTCCTTGTGTGTGTGTGTGTGTGTGTGTGTGTGTGTCTGTCTGTCTGTCCTTGTGTGTGTGTGTGTGTGTGTGTGTGTGTGTGTGTGTGTCTGTCCTTGTGTCTGTCTGTCTGTATGTCTGTCTGTCCTTGTGTCTGTCCTTGTGTCTGTCCTTGTGTCTGTCTGTCTGTCTGTCTGTCCTTGTGTCTGTCCTTGTGTCTGTCTGTCTGTCTGTCTGTCTGTCTGTCTGTCCTTGTGTCTGTCTGTCTGTCTGTCTGTCTGTCCTTGTGTCTGTCTGTCTGTCTGTCTGTCTGTCTGCTTCAGCCCGTCTGTCTATGTTTCAGGTTTTGTTCAAATTTAATTCACAAAAATCTCTTTTCACGGCCCGAGATTTGAATTTGTTTGCTTTTTTTTAACCGCAGGCCATCAGAGAGAGAGAGAGAGAGAGAGAGAGAGAGAGAGAGAGAGAGAGAGAGAGAGAATTAACAGAAGCCAGAACTTCTCTCTCTCCCTGAATGGGGATCCTAGAAATCATCGCTCCAGCTTATCGTCGGCTGATAGCCGATCTGAGAGATTGGGAGGTTTTTGGAAAAATTACATTTTCTCTGGCAGCTTTGCCGCTGAAGTCTTTCTGAATGAAAAGTAAACGATGTTTCTGCCGCGGTCGTGTGTGCAGCGCCTGAGCCTCGCGTGGCGGCTTGTCGCCGTGATATGAAAGAGGTTCTTACCACAAATCTTCATCTTTAGAAAGACACCCTCAGAAGGCCAGAGGAGCTATTCACCATTACAAGGAATGCTCCTCCTGAAAACTGTGTCAAAACATGTCCTCAAAGTCTCAAACAGGTCCTTCACGCCACTTCCTGTCGTGGGAATTTGGTACATCTGGTACAAAACATCCACCTCCTGCACTTTAGGTTTGAAATGGTTAGATCTCGGAGGTCAAAAGGTCAGCGTGTCTTCACAAAATACTTTTTTTTAGGTCATAACTTGAGAATTCGTGTGTTGATTTGAACATTCACACAAATATCTCACATCCAACGTCATGAAGTGACAACTTAGTGGATGTAAAACTGCCACTTGACGGTTTACTGCTGTTTTAACTTCTGTTAAATGTTCTCTTCAGATAATATCTGAATGCATGCTTGGCTGCAAGTCTGCGTGGGGCATTTAGCCCAGTGTGCAGACTGGAAGGGAAGGAAACAGTTAGTTTAGCATTTGTAGGAAATAGGTTGTTTTTTAGACACTTTTTTAGACTTTTTTTTTAGACTTTTTTTGTGCAAACCTGGCAACCCTTATAACTGATGCATGAGCTAGCTGCTTCCTAAATCAACATGTCCCTTCTTAAATACGCACGATTAAATGTGGAAATCAACGTGTCAAATGAAAGGGTAACTTTATCTCCTGCAGCTTTTGTTTGCACGTGATTGATCGACTGTAAGTTATACGAGTGAATGACGTTTTTATGAGAAAACGTGTATCATATCGTTATATTTAAACTGTGCATTACTGCTGAAATGGGAAAATATAGTGCTGTAATATTGTTAGTTTAATATAGCCTGAATTGAACTTTAAATGACCCTTAGAGGTGAGGGACCAAATGGCCGAGGGAGGAGATGGGAAAGTACTGGGGTCAGAGAGCTTAGTGACTTGTCTTCATTTGTATATGGAGGGGTCGTAAACAGATAAGGTGTTGATTCTCAGGACAAAGGGAATGTAAGTTCTTTTTGGCGGGGACAGAGGGGGTTCATGTTTTTCTAACAGACTCAGCTACTTGGTCTCCTTCATTGGGGGGTTTGGAGGCGGAGACCTCATGGTGTTATAAAATGGGCTGATGACTGTTGCTCCATTGAAGATTCTGTGTTACAGGCTGCGCCAGTAGCCGTGACAGACTTTTCCTTCCTGCAGGAATAAACGGACTTAAGACAACTTTGATTCAGAGACTTCATTGCTTTTTAACAGATATGATACAGGAAAATCTTCCATTACACTGCACACGTCGCCCTCTTCGGTTTTATTAGCGTATCAAAAAGCTGGTCTCACGACTACTTCCTCTTAAAGACGTCGCTCTCAGAACATCCGCGTCGTCCCTGTCGGTTCACTATTAGAGAAGAAAAGAGGGCTTGCACACGTTTTCCATCCATTAAGCCCGAGCACGTGTCGTGGGAGAGCTCGTTAGGGCCGCCGGGTGCCTTAATGCGCCGGGGGACGAGCGGAGCGGCGTAATAAAACAAAAGGCGGCTCTTTCATCCGCCTGTGTGTTTAGTGCGTTATTAGTTTGTACTCTGATTAAAAGACGGGCCCAGAATCACTCATTCTATTAACCCTGGCAAAGGAACCGCGTGGGCTTTATTCAATCACTGCTTTATTCCTTTCTGCTCTTTTTGTTTTTTTTCGGGCACTTTGGAGTCCCCAGCAGATTACAGTGATCGCTTAATTGATTAACTTTAACCTTCTCTGCACAGGTTTGGTCAAGGTATATAATCAAGGATGCTGCATGGATTACACCGTCAAGGGCCAATGAATATGTAGATGCAATTATGTCTTAAATGTATTATTAGATATATTAACTTAGACCTTTTCTACTATATCCGATCACCTAAGTGTAAGTGTTTAACATACCGAAATGGTATGTTAAATTAACTTTTTTTTTAGGTAAGCGTTTGCACAAAGTAAACTAATTATTTTTCACTAATTTCAGCCTAATTTCATTTATATTTTCTGCTCAACTATTTTGAGTAGAGTTAACTCAAATGTATTAAGAAATTCCAACTAAACCCATGTTCAGTTTACTAAAATGAGGTAACTAACTATTTTTTCGTTTACATGCAAATGAATTTAATGTTTACATTTGTATTAAAGTTAAGTTTAATTAAATTAAATATGATTAGCCATTATTAGTATCTTCTTTTATTCAAATAAAGCGTTTAACAACGACATATTCTGTCGGTCCACTCCATCTTTCTTTCTTTCAATCATTTTATTTGAAGTTTATACAAGTTAAACTTTACATAAAACTAAACAACAACAAAAAATAAAATACAATAAAATAAAACAGTATAACAATCAACTATATGAACAATCAGGACAGAAAAACACAGACATAAATCAAACCTACACCATCATCCTCCATATTCAACTTACTATAACAATAGAATTTTATTTCTTACCATCATTTTATTTTCAATTTTAATTCCATCTTTCTATCCTTTGCGTGTCTCAAGAACCGTTCACCCCATCGACTTCACACTGGCTGGGAGTTTTTTTTGCGACACGTAAAATATTATTAATAAACCTTGACAAGACGGCGGGGGCGGAGCTTCAGGGCTGAGTCGAGCGCGCCGCTTTTTATTTTTACAAGGCTGCAGCTCGATTTCGCTGCTTGATGCTGGAAACACAAACACAGACACAATCAAACTCATTTCCTGAGAGTGAACAAGGGACGAGCAGCAGAATGCATGATGGGAACTCTGCAAGAAGTAATGACCCAACGCCCCCAATAAGGCACTGTGTTTAAATTAAAAAGATTGTAAATAATTATGCTGTCTTGATCCCACCATTGCTCGTATTCCTGGTTGCTCTTTAATCTCAGCCATGTGTCTCACTGCACCACACTGCCGCGGTTTTCTACAGAATTTGGGAGTTTTATAAACGGAATGCGAGACTTGATTTGTTTTCATAGTGGTTTTAAATTTGATCAAAATGTAATTTAAAGTACCACATACAAAAAAAAAAAAAAGCACACGCTCTTGTTTACTCCCGTGCTGGATCCGGTCCAGCCAGTCATCCGCCCCCACGGTGGCTGGAAGCTGAGAACTATGTGGTTCCAGGTCATGCACATTTCTTCTTTGACAGACCAAAGTGCCGCCGGTGTGTGTGTGTGTGTGTCGGCTCCTAGGATGTGTATATATCGTCTCTACTGTGGGCTATGGATGTCCATCTTTTGTCCTTGCATCTGACCTTTTTTTTCCCACACGGACCTTTTCCCTCAGTAACGTGGAGCGTTAGTGGTCTGAGCTAAGCAGCCATGAGCGGCTACTGTCACGCTCCGTCTGCTGGAGCTCTTGACAGTCACTAGAAACACATTTCAGGCCCTTTGAGGGAGTCTCAACTAAGCCTGTCTGTGTCTTCCTGTGAGGGAGTGTCAGGACATAGCCATAGCCCTCCGTTTTTCTATTTTTAAATCTGGATTAACTTGAGGTGCTCTGAATATCTCACAAAGCATCAGTCGGTTTTTGAAGCTTCACATCAAAAAGAAACCAACAAAAGGTATGAGAGAGCTAATGCCATGCACACTTTTAATGGAACATTTCATCTGCAGACACACTCACCTGTCGAAAATAAGACTTCTATACCTTTTAAGAGCATTTAGAACACAAGCTAACATCCATGGGGCGATGGAAGATCATGTTGGATTGTTGAGCTCCTCCAGTAATCTCCCCTTTATTCTTCACTAATTGTGATCATTATTCCACCGAGACGGCGGGTGACTCCATTAAAGACCTCGCTCCAGTCGAGGCGTCTCCATTTTCAGTCCCGAATTCCCCTCGTGGCAGTCAGAACCTCGCCGTCCCCTCAGATCTATAAACATCCCGAGCAGCAGCGACGAGGGAGCAGGCGAGCGAAGCACGGTTTTATTTTATTTTTAAGCGGGAATCGAGCGAGGCTGCGAGAGGCAGCGTCTTCCTTCAGGGAATGGCGGTTTGTATTTGGAGTCCCTTTGTTCTTTCCCCGCTCGATTAATTCTCATGAAGCTGTCACGGAGGTTGGAGAGGCGAGAGAGTCCATCTGGAGTCCTGGAGTCCTGGAGGGGCGGCGAGAATGTGGGTTTTGAGCTGGGACTTGAACCAAGTGGCTCCGGGGTGTAAATGAGTTCAGGGACTCTGATTCAAGGGGACGTTAAAAAAGGGATCGCACGGTCTTTACTGGCCAAATAAAAGCTTGATCTGAGTTTATATGAGTACATATTTTTGTCTGTATAAGACTGTTACTACAATGTAAACCCACCCTCAGAGAAAGTGCTCTGGAAGTGTGATGGCGGTGTATAAAACAAGACGATAAACTCCATGCGGGGTCGGTGGGGTCAAACAAACACCAGATAATTTGTTGCATAAGTAAAGTTTGCTTGTTTTCTTGTTTGACATCGTTTGCGTTTTACTTAGTTTACGAAGTTATTTTAACGTACAAAGTATCAGTTTGTGGCAATTTGGAATGAGAACGTAATGCATGAAGGAACAAATATAGGAAAGCTCATAAAGGGGTTAGGAACAAACCTAAAAGTAGACTTACATATATAAATATAAAGTACAACTCTACGGTATATTTTACACTCTGTTTTTTCTCTGACTAACATTCACTGCCCACATTTTCGGGAATTTCAAAAGACTGTTTGCTGTTGGATCCAAAATCTAAGACATATAACTCAAAATAACGGTACAACTACATTCCCATCATGGGAGTAACTGGTTGTTGCATGGATCTTGTTGAGGCGTATACTGGGAATCGTTTCACGCTGTTGACGATCGCACTCATCTGCTCTCAGGTCAACCAAAAGTCAAAAAATAAGTCAAAAAAGTCCAAATATAAGTCAAAAAATAAGTACGGACATTAGTTATATTATATGTTCATTTTCTTTATTGGGTGTTTGGCCAAACTCGTAGTTCACTTTCATCCTGTATACTTTAACTTTTTTTTTTTTTTTTGCACGATGACATCACATTCTCACTTTAGTTTACCTTAAAAACTAAAGTTGTAGCAAACTTCCTTTAGTTGCATATATGCATTATGCTAAATATGGCGGGTCAAAAGTTAACTGAAATAGCTCTGCAGTGGAAGAGATGTTATATATATATATATATATATATATATATATATATATATATATATATATATATATATATATATATATATATATATATATATTTAATGAGCATGAGTTGCACACATAAAAAAATGACTGCAGCAGCGATGGTGGCATCGCTTTACTGAACTTAATGACACACTTAATGATGTTTAGGTCATGATCCTAGCTGATACAGATAAGGCCGAGCGAATCAATTAGACGAAGAATCCGAAGCCTTGAAATAAAAAACGGTGATACTTTAAGGATGCAAAGGAAGAGCAAATCAGTTTAAAGGAAGTATCTGTCTCGCGGCACAACCATGCAACCGCCTCAGAGTGCACGTGATCCAAGAAAAGACAAATCCATAGCAAATTCATGTTTTATTCCAAAAACGGACGCCAGTTGGTTTATGTTGGACTCGATCCACATCTGTGAATACATCTTGTCTGAGTTATTACAACAACAACAACAACAACAACAACAACAACAACAACAAAAGTAGCGTCGGAGCCGATCTGTCAGGGGACGCGACCACTTCATTGGAAATCAAATCCATCACCCCGCCGGGGGCTGGAGGGGAAACGGAGGAGTTTCATTTAAAAAAGTGGGCAGCGCTATCGGTTAATTGACAGACATTGATGGAGTTTTCTAGCAGCATAATTCTCAACCTCGTTCTTATTGTTGCAGCATCTTGTGTCTCAATTAAACACACACACACACACACACACACACACACACACACACACACACAGGCATGCCTTGTTGGGACACTGCATGTATTAAATCAATAACCATAACCACCGCCGGCCTAATCCTCACCCTGAATGTCTTCACCATAAAATGTAGTGATTTAAGTGAAGGGGACAATAATTCTGTCCCCAGAAGGAAATATTTCACATAATTGTTCCTTGGCTTCGAGCCCTGTAGATACTCAATGCAATACTTAACCCGTTTTCTAACCTTAATATACGTCTAACTTTAATCCCCCGACTCTGAAACCAAGTCTACCTGATTTCGGTCCTCGGATGGGTGATAGTCCCCACAATGCATCTGTGTGAATGATGTCGATGTCCACACAACACAAACTCCAAAAACACGTGTAAAAAAAGTGAGGACCGACTGAAATGTTCTCACTTTCCGGAAGCGTCCTCACTTTCAAGGTTAAAATAACTGGTCCTCACATGTGCACACACACACACACACACACACACACACACACACACACACACACACACACACACACACACACACACACAAACCCTACAATCCAAAGGCAGTGGTTTTAGTTTCTGTATTTGCAAACAGGATCCTACTCGCTTGAATTCCACTTTTAATAAAGTGTATATGCATGTGGGGAACGTACAAGCACAAAACACACACACACACACACACACACACACACACACACACACACACACACACACACACACACACACAGCTATCATAAATTCCTTTAAGAGGGAGAAGAAGATGGAGAGAACACAAATAATGATAAAGTGGGGAGAGGATGGGACGAGTGAAGGAACAGCAAACAAGGTAAAGATCAACATTATTTGTTGAATTTAAAAACCCAGCATTGCAGCTCCAGGACCTTTTTTTTCATGTTCATGATTAAAGCGGCTTTGAGACGTTTTCCACGCCGCGAAATCACAGTCAAGCTGGAGAGCGGCGCTGAGGCCATCTGCCTCGTCAGAGCCGGGCGCCCGATGCCGTCCTCCGAGGGCGCGGATTTAGACGACATCACGCGGCAACCTGTCCAAACATTTCTGCTGCTCGGCTTTTTGAAAGTTATTAAAAAATTAGTGAGGAACAGATTTGTTTTCTGGTGTGCTTTCCACCCGCCCACAGGGACGCGTGATGGGTCCGTGTTCACTGATTGACTGCAGCACGGGACTCCAGCCTGAGGATGTATGGGTCTAAAAACATTCAAATCTGCCTTTTTGCCTGAAGGGAATCTCATTTAGCGCTCCGGTCACGGGTCCAAATCAAAGTTGGCTGAATTACAGGTTCTCCTCTGTGTCAGACGGTGTTGAATAACCCCGAGTGCACACACAGGTGTTGTATGTTCAGACCGCAGATAGATTTACTTCTTCTTATTATTATTATCCTATCATCTAAAGGGAGATTGACTGAGCGTATTTACCTTTCCAGCCCGGTGCTCCGGTTCAGTCTAATGCAGTTACATGCATTCACACCTGAGAACAGCCCGGCCTCATAAAAGCTGTGTGAAATGACTGGAAATGGCAAAATGCTCTGCACTGCGTATGGAAATGAAGTAATATCTGTTAATTCGCCGCCAACGGATTAGAGACGCAACTGGGAAACGGTAAGTGGGCCAACATTCACATCATGTGGCGAGTATTTAAAGACAATAAAAAATACCTTTTCATGTAGGTTTAATTTGCATAGTTAGCTTTTAGCTCGTTGGGTACAAAGAGCGTCGAATTTTCACCCAGAAGACCCTTCTTTTGTTACGCAACTTTCCTATTTAGCTAACGTAACGAGCGCAGGGCTACGTATTTCAACCAAAACTAACTTTTTCTTTACCGTTTATGAAGAAGCGTCGCACAACCACCTTGCGCTGCATTGCTTAGCCCTTTTCCTTTCACCAACCTTTGTCTTTACTTGCTTTTAACTAAGAGAAACCACGTTTCTGTGACGCTAATATACAGCACCACACGACGAGTAAAAACTACCGTCTTGACTTTCACTCGTCCCTCACCGGTACGTGACACTTACTGAAGGATTTGCATCGTTCACCTTCATACCAATGTGTGCAGTTTTATTTTACTGTTAAAGCTCAGAGAGACGCCGTCTGTGTGTGTGTGTGTGTGTGTGTGTGTGTGTGTGTGTGTGTGTGTGTGTGTGTGTGTGTGTGTGTGTGTGTGTGTGTGTGTGTGTGCGGTTCAGTTATTCTTATAGTGCGTGATGCAGCCCATACAATCAAAGCCAAAACCACCCGGGCAGATTCCCGTGCTTTTTTTTTTATTATACTTGTCAAATTAACCATTTACGGCTCTAAAAATGTACTTGAAGCCATCTGCGACGCGTCTCTGACCTTCAACTCACCGACAAGCTGCTCAGGAGACTCTTTGAGCACCACTCTGCACGGCAACACATGGATTAAAGAGAAATTCACGACTTTGAGAAGAAGAAAGAAATAGATTGTTTAAAAAGGATGACAGACAGACTTTAAGGCTACTATCGGTCGCCCAAAAAACACCAAAAAAGGCACGCTTTCTAGACACTGAACCAGTTGCTCCGGATGTCGAGGCCTTCGCCTTCATGGCAGCGCGTCAACGGGTTAGTGTGTGTGTGTGTGTGTGTGTGTGTGTGTGTGTGTGTGTGTGTGTGTGTGTGTGTGTGTGTGTGTGTGTGTGTGCGCTCCACATTATAAAGCACTCTGGATTAAAGTGCCATATAAATGCAGTCCATTCAGGTGTAACGACTTACTTCCAACACTCAATCTCCAAACTTGATTTTCTACAGCGACTCGGGGGAGACAAGCGAGTGAAGAAAAGATAATTGTTTATTATCGCGAATGATTTGTGATAAGAAAGTATTTACTCGAGGGGAGATCTTTGTAATCGAGGCTCGTCTGGAGCGGCAGCAGGATACACCCCCATGGAGTCTGGACACGGTGGTGGAGGTGGCTGATGACAGCAGTGGATGGCACAGTGAGAAATAAACTACATTCAAAATCATAGAAACACAATAGCATTAGAGAGACGAGAGCTTCATCACATCGTCTCATGATGGACACACAAAGAAAAGAGGAACAAAAGCAGAAACTTCTTTTTATTCCGATTGTTCCTCGACAAAACCAGCTTCCTACATTACCCACAATCAGTGTTGGGGTAGTTACTCAGAAAAAGTAACTAGTTACACGTTACTAGTTACTTCTGAAAATTGTAACTAGATTACTTTACTAGTTACTGCATTTGAAAAGTAACTTCACTACTAGTTACTTTACTTTCCATTTTTTTAAGAAAATGTCCATATTAACTGCAAAGATACAGTTTCAATAATAATGTATTATTATTAATTAATATAATTTCCAATAATAATAATCGCGCGAGTCACACGACACTTCCTGCATGAACAATCTACCGTAAACGTCGGGTTACGAGCCGCTACTACCTTCGGTCAGAGTCCCCGTTAGCTCCCCGCTGTAGCCGGCTGGGGTTCCTGCTAGCGCTCCGTCACTTCCCCGCTAACTTCCACTAGCTCTCTGTTAACTTCCTCTAGCTCTCCGTTAACTTCCGCTAGCTCTCCGTTAACTTCCGCTAGCTCTCTGTTAACTTCCGCTAGCTCTCTGTTAACTTCCTCTAGCTCTCCGTTAACTTCCGCTAGCTCTCCGTTAACTTCCGCTAGCTCTCTGTTAACTTCCGCTAGCTCTCTGTTAACTTCTGCTAGCTCTCCGTTAACTTCCGCTAGCTCTCTGTTAACTTCCGCTAGCTCTCCGTTAACTTCCGCTAGCTCCCCGAAAACCACTGAAGGTAGCGTGACCAGGCTCGACACTCGACTTGGGCAGAGGGGTCGCGGGCAGTAGCAGCAGCAGCGCTAGCTAGCTAGCAGCTTGTTGCTACTGTTCATGCAGGAAGTGTCGTGTGACTCGCGCGCCACTAAAAGAGAACTTTTCGGACTGGTAAAAATGTCTTGGGTAACGCAGGAAAGCGTGTTACTGAGGTCTAGTAAAGTAGTGTAGTTACCAATATTTTGAGTGTAATGCGTTACTTTACTTCGTTACCTATAATAGTAATATCGTTGCTGTAATCCGTTACTTTGTAACTCGTTACCCCCAACACTGCCCACAATGCACCTCAAACGCAAAAGTGCGGTGTTAGATTTGGGTTTTCGACATTTTTCCAGGATAAATCAAATAGAAAACCTTTCCATGAACCGGGTTGTGGTTTTATCAGCCGCAGCATCAAAGGTGACATCAATTTATACAATAACTTCATAAATTATGACTTTAAACGGCGTTTTCTATCAACGAGAAAGCCCGCAGTCACTCTTCATCACTGCGACTGAAAGTATTGAAGAGCAGAGATACATCTTTCTTTTTTTAAAGCATCCATCAAACAGCAGCTCCCTGACATTTTACCCATTCTGATGACATTTCTATAGATCCGAGCTGTATGGGAATAAGCGCGTTAGCGCTGGTGGTATTCTTGGAGTCGCTCCCGCGGTGAGTTTAAAGTGATTATAACGGATCTGGAGGCAGACTTGACGAGGATCTGGCCGTGTTTTGTTTTTTTTAGCCGGGACTTATTTGAGCTTCTCTCTGCTGACAAGCTGTTTCACAAACGGCTTCTTCTGTCTCTGCTTCCTACGCCGGGTTGAAGGCGTTCACACTCAGAGGGAGGAAGAGCGACTCGGATCGTCTGATAGGACGACCGTTATTATGGTTTTACTCAAAGTGTTGCAGCGTGAGGATGTGTAACCTCTGCATAATTACTTGACATTTCATTTTAAGTTAGAGATTCAATCTGAAAATGGTATTTCTTATCTCACAAAAGGAGACTGTACTAAATATAATCAAAATGCATTACTACTATGTGCTGAGGGATTAAGCTCTTTAATCAAATGCAACACACGCTCATGCATATCAGACAACAACAAAACAGCTCTGTGAAAAATACATCATAATCATTACAAACCTTACAATAATTTAGACATATATTCATACAGTGTCATCTAATGCAACACAAACACCACAACCTGAGTTTCTTCCTCACCTCTTACTGTTGAGGGATACTTTTATATCAGGTCAGAAGGTGCAAATCAAGAAAAAAAACATGGTATAAATAATCATAAAAAAAACATGTTAGTTATTAAATCAAACATAAACATCAGGGCTACAATAATATATAATCCCCATGTACAACCTCTAAACACAACTCAAACAATAAATGTCTCACAGGGTGGAGCAAAATATTCAATATTGACATTATGTCAGTGCAACAAGCTTTGGCTTGAACTCCTGTTGGAGTTGTTCCCTCTCAATTGGCTCTTTTTCTAAAGACACACCCCTTAAATGCAGACTGGCCAATCAGAGTTCTGGTCAAATATTGCGCAATAGCAGCAAGGTATCGAAGCAGTTTGTGAAATAGTCACAAATGTAATCAATTGGTTTTGTGTTTATGTAGACACATAGTTCATGTACTTCCTGTAGCTCAGCATGAAAAACAAAGACAATGGAATGTCAATTATGACGCTCAAATTAAACACGTCCATATTGGTTGTGTTGCCTAACTGTATAGTTATGTTTTTTTAACCGAAGTAAATGGTTTTGTTGCCTAAACTTAACTTTTGTTATGTAGCGTGAATTCGTGCTGAGCCCGAGTCCCTGAACACAACACCAGTAGAATGCAATATTTATGCAATATTTACCGAATACATAATAGAAAACAAACACAATCGCAAGAGGGAAACAGAATATGCTTCTGTAAAACACAACAGGAAGATGTCCATGTTTCATTTATAATTGACAGCAACAACCGTGTTTTTGATCAAAGAAAAGAGACCATAAAACACACCGGCGTCGGCTGATGATCCGCTGAAGAACCTCCACCGCGTCCACGCTGCTGTTTAAGTGGAAACGCGGTTTTAAATGTGTGTTCTCCGTCTAGATTGAAAATCCAAGAAGCCATTAATGTTTTCTGTGGCAGAGTTCCAAAGTAATTCATGTCCCTGTTAGCTGGAAAGATTATTTTTTATTTCACTTCCCTGTCTTGAGTTTTCAAGATGATAAATGTGCAGCCTCGTGATCATATTTGTATTAATTTAGCACATTTTAGGATTTGTCTGGGCCCAGTTTCTTTGAGATCAACAAGCACTCTAGTTCTGACTGTTGTGTGTGTGTGTGTGTGTGTGTGTGTAAACTTTTGCATTTTGTCTTATTTCCCTTTTCTTTTACACAGCAGAAATTCAACCCCTGTTGACATTTAACAACCTATTTCTCCATAGCTCACACTATTCCCTGCTATAAGGACAAGAGTCAATTCTCATGATGATAATTTATCCTTCGCTTCATTTTGGGGCAAACTGACGAGGCGCCCTAAATGTCACAGAAGGTGCCGTCAGGGCCGGAGAGTGGGGGTTCACAAACTCATATGTCTTAACTTTAAAAGAAATAAAGAAAATTCAAAGTTCACAGATGTGTGCAAATGTGCCCCAAAGCAAATTTTGGAGTCCTCGTCTGAATTTTCTCTGTACTAAACCCTCTCTAACTTTATTCTGCTTCACTTTATCAAAGTCAACCTTTGCAGAGACAATGTTCACATATTGAGCTATGATTTGGGTTAGAGAATGTTCACATATTGAGCTATGATTTGGGTTAGAGAATGTTCACATATTGAGCTATGATTTGGGTTAGAGAATGTTCACATATTGAGCTATGATTTGGGTTAGAGAATGTTCACATATTGTGTTATCATTTGGGTTAGTGAATGTTCACATATTGAGCTATGATTTGGCTTAGAGAATGTTCACATATTGTGTTATCATTTGGGTTAGTGAATGTTCACATATTGAGCTATGATTTGGCTTAGAGAATGTTCACATATTGTGTTATCATTTGGGTTAGAGAATGTTCACATATTGTGTTATGATTTGGGTTAGTGAATGTTCACATATTGAGCTATGATTTGGGTTAGAGAATGTTCACATATTGTGTTATCATTTGGGTTAGTGAATGTTCACATATTGAGCTATGATTTGGCTTAGAGAATGTTCACATATTGTGTTATCATTTGGGTTAGTGAATGTTCACATATTGAGCTATGATTTGGGTTAGAGAATGTTCACATATTGAGCTATGATTTGGCTTAGAGAATGTTCACATATTGTGTTATCATTTGGGTTAGTGAATGTTCACATATTGAGCTATGATCTGGGTTAGAGAATGTTCACATATTGTGCTATGATTTGGGTTAGAGAATGTTCACATATTGAGCTATGATTTGGGTTAGTGAATGTTCACATATTGAGCTATGATTTGGGTTAGAGAATGTTCACATATTGAGCTATGATTTGGGTTAGAGTTGGACCTTACAGCTGCATCATTTCAAAGAAATAATCATCCTGAAAGTGATTTTTTTATAGGCGGACCTGAAACATTTTCATTTTTTTCTGTGTCATCTTCATTTACTCTTAACCAGTAACATATAAACTGAAATGTACACATCTGAACAAAATCTCACATGTGTACCTTAACACCCAAAATTACTCAAATATCCTTAGTGGTTGTAGAGATACACCCTTTTTAGTTTTGGGTATGGAAAGCGCCGTTTTATTCTTCCTGAGTTTGATGGGTGAACGTCCAAAAAAACATTTTCAGCTCAAAAGACTTTTCAACTTCCTCGAGAAAGATTCCCTTTTAGACGTCGCCACGTCCTTTGATCTAAAATGTTCCACTCTGAAACTCCTCTGTCGCTGCTTTCTTATTCTTTGCTCAGAACAAGGAATGAAGGTTCATTAAAAACCCGTTAATTTAAAGGAGCTTTTAAAGCTGCCTGTAACTGAGCTTTACCGTCAGAAAGCATCCAAACATTTAAATGAATCATCAGAGCCGCGGCGAGGAGACGAGCTCTCGAGATAATGTTTCACCGCCTGACGATACGTCTCCTTAATGGCTTCTGTTGTGGCCGTCCATTAAAAACGGGGCTCGATCTTTGCGCGGGTCGCGGGTTTCCCCAGAGCTGCTCCTCTGCCAACGACTGCAGATGCGTCCTCGTACGCGGGCGCGTTAAAGTGAACATTATGAGCAAAGCCTCCTGCAGGTCAAAGAGGAAGGCTATTTCCAGAGCGAGGAGCGTCAAACACACGATGTGTATTACCCAACCTCCAGGTCCAATGACGGCCATGACACATTAGCTCTTCTCACACTTACAGCAGGTTCTTTCTTCTCTGTCTCTTTTAGTGGTTGTGGTTGGTTTTGTGAGTCCAAATGTTCGCCTCCTTGTATTTTGTGTAAGTTTCCATCCATCCAGACTTCCTCTTTCCAGCTCTTCCCTTGGGGGACCCTCCAGGCCAGATGAGAGATATACTGTATATATATATATATATACCATCTCTTCACTGTGTTCTGGGGTCTATACCCCCTTCGCTCCCTCTTCATCTTCATCTTCAGTCTGATTGAAACCGACACAACAACCACCTCATCATCCGCAAAGAGCCGAGACGCAATCATGAGGATAAACCGGACACGCTCCTTCCCTCCAGATTCGGTCCATGAAATTCCCAAACAGAATTGGAGACAACAATCCCAACTGGCAACGTGCTTAACTGATAATTTAATAAAGTTTAGCGTTCTCAATAATTCCATTTCCTTTTAGCTTTGGTGGTAATTTTCTTAGTAGTTGCCCCAAAAACTATATGTCATGACACGGAGCAAACCTGCTCTGGTTCTACATGACACAACTATGGTTACTATGAAAATCAAGATATATATATATATATATATATATATATATATATATATATATATATATATATATATATATATATATATATATATATATATATATTTTAAAAAAACAGAAACTCATCGAACAAAATATGATGAATTGTTGCAGAATAAAATACTTAAAAACTTGTCAAATAAAGTAGTAATAATGAGCTCCACCTCAACAGCTACACAATTAAAATAACGCTCAAACATAAATGCATTTTTAATGATTCAATGATTCATCCCTATCAATCGCTTTTCCACCAATACATTGGGAGTTTTGAATCCATGACTTTTACTGGTTGTGTGTAGATAATTATGACTTCTGTATCATGAAGTAGCTTGAAAAGCAATCAGGTTACAACTTTTGGAAAGAGATCAGTGAATAAAATGTATTTTCATGTGTTGGTGCACCTGAATGCAACAGTGTGAGTTACCCGTCAACGGAAAACCATGAAGCATGAGTTGTGTTTGCATGTCTGTGGCCATGTGTTGTGTCTGGATCTGTGTGTGTGTGTGTGTGTGTGTGTGTGTGTGTGTGTGTGTGTGTGTGTGTGTCGCCCTCTTTGTATTTTGTTCTCTCTCTCCAGTTCATTTGTACTCTGGCAGGCGGGCGAGCTTTTTACGGCCCACAAAGTCGATTCCCGGCGTCCAATTTGGAGCAGCGGCACGGCGGCGTCGACGAGAACCAAGATGGCCGCCTGTCTGTCTACAGCCTTCTTCTGAAAATCAGGGGCCTATTTTTAAACGTCTCTGAGCCGGCTGACTGGCTGGGGAAAAACAAGACACACACACATACACACACACACACACACACACACACCGACAACATCTGTTTCTGTCCTTATCTTTCTCTCTCACACACACACACACACACACACACACACACACACACACACACACACACACGGGTCTATTAAAGATGATGGGCTGGTGGAAGATAAAAGCAAAGGCTCAGAGATACTCTGCTGAGAACAAGGCGAGGGTTTAAGTCAGATAACGACAAACAAAGCTCGCTCGTCACCTTTTAGCACCGACATCGCCGCTGTCTGCCTCTTCCGGGAACACCCTAAAAATAAACTGCAATACTGACAATCACTCGATCCTAAAACAACGAATGTCTTTCGAGCGCTTGGCGATGAAGCAAATCTCCTCCGATGGTAATCACGTGCGGTGGAGACGAGTTCTGACAACGGAGGAAGGTGATAATTTGCGGCGCTACAAATGATTTGAGATTAAGCTAATTGGCCGAAGAGTTTTCTCTTTTTTTCCGCAGCTAAATCTGGAACCGTCATTATCTTCAGCGGGAGAATGTGAATGGAATAAGAAACCGGGGGAAGAGGAAAGAAATACAAAAAACAGAAAAAGGTTGCCATGCTGGGTTATAAAGAACAAACCCAAGTGGTAATGATCCTCCATCCCCTCCGGGCGAGAGAGAGCGAGAGAGAGAGAGAGAGAGAGAGAGAGAGAGAGAGAGAGAAAGAGAAGGCTGGAATAAAAAGTTTTGCTGTTGCCAAAAATTAGGGGACGAAATTACAAAAATTTGAATTTGAGCAGTGCATGTTTTTCTGAGCAGTTTATTCATCATCTCTTTATACGCAGGCGTTGAATACTGATTCAGTCTCAACATTCAAGAAGAGACACGGATTGTTTCTAATAAACATTCAGGACGGTGGATGTAGCGAAGAATAACAAGGGGAGGAAGAGGAGGAAGAGGAGGAGGAGGAGGAGGAAGAATATGAGGAGGGGGAGGGGGAGGAAGAAGAAGAGGAGGAAAAGGAAAAGGAAGAGGAATATGAGGAAGAAGAAGAAGAAAGGAGGAAGAGGAGGAAGAGGAGGAAGAGAAAGTGGAGGAAGAATATGAGGAGGTGGAGGAGGAGGAAGAAGAAGAAGAGGAGGAAGAGGAAGATGAATATGAGGAGGAAGAAGAAGAAGAAAGGACGAGGAAGAGAAGGTGGAGGAAGAGGAGGAAGAATATAAAGAGGTGGAGGAAGAATAAGAAGAAGAGGAGGAAAAGGAGAAGGAAGAGGAGGGGGAAGGAGAGGAGGAGGAAGAAGAGGAAGAAGAAGAAGAGGAAGAGGAAGAAGAAGAGGCAGAGGAGGAGAAAGAAGAAGAAGAGGAGGAAGAGGAGGAAAAAGAAGAGGGGGAAGGACAGGAGGAGGAGGAAAATGAAGAGGAGGAGGAGGATGAGGAGGAGGAAGAGGAGGAGAAGGAGAAGAAGGGAGTGTGATGAGGGGAAGAGGAGGAGGCAGAAGAAGAGGAGGAGGAGAAGAAGAGGAAGATGAGGAGGAAGAAGAAGAGGAGGAGACGGAGGAGGAGAAGAATGGGAGAAGAAGAGAGTGTGATGAGGGGAAGAGAAGGAGGAGGAAGAAGATGAAGAAGAAGAAGAGGAGGAGAAGGGAGTGTGATAAGGGGAAGAGGAGGAGGAGGAAGAAGATGAAGAAGAGGAGGAAGAAGAGGAAGAAGAGGAGGAGGAGAAGGGAGTGTGATGAGGGGAAGAGGAGGAAGAAGAAGAGGAAGAGGAGGAGGAGGAGAAGGGAGTGTGATGAGGGGAAGAAGAGGAAGAAGAAGAGGAAGAAGACGAAGAGGAAGAAGAGGAGGAGGAGGAGGGAGTGTGATGAGGGGAAGAGGAGGAAGAAGAAGAGGAAGAAGAAGAAGAGGAGGAAGAAGAAGAGGAAGAGAAGGAGGAGGAGAAGGGAGCGTGATGAGGGGAAGAGGAGGAAGAAGAAGAGGAAGAGGAGGAGGAGGAGAAGGGAGCGTGATGAGGGGAAGAGGAGGAAGAAGAAGAGGAAGAGGAGGAGGAGGAGAAGGGAGCGTGATGAGGGGAAGAGGAGAGAAAGGAGAGGCAGACGTACTTTTACCTTCACATAATTATTATTAAACGTTTGGCGGCTCGTGTGCATTTTTCTGTCTGACTCGTTTCCATGGAGTCCGTCACTCTTCTGGAGCGTCTTCTATTTTTAATAACTGTCGTGTAAAAAAAGCAAAAGTAGCAAAAAAAATCTCCTTTGATGGGAAAAAAAGTACAGAATAAGAATAAGTGTCAAAAGTAAAAGTAGCCTACTTATTATGCAAATCGAGCCCTGTCATTGTTCTATTAATATCCTCATGACACTAAATTAATAAATAAAAGGAGATGACATCTGAAACTAAAGATAGGTAACGGGTCGCTGGGAGATCAAAGCCAGGTAAAAACAAACAGGAAGTCAATCCAGGCAATTAAAAATGTTAATGTGGCGATGAAGGGAAAATTAAAATGCTTTTATTGCAGTGGATGAATCGTGAAAAGAGGAAACAAGTGTAGGTCTTCTTCAGGGCACTTGGGGGCGGGGCTACCTTGTGATTGACAGGCCGATGTCACATGTTGTCCAGTCTGGGATTTGAACCCTTTCAGTGTTTTTAACTTTTTTACATTTCAAACCTTTATCCGACCTAAAAATGTCCTATCAGCGTTTGGCTGCTCTTAGCTCCGCCCCCCTCGTGCCACTTCCGGTTGAACATTCGATTGTTCTACTATGATTTTTGTTGCAGATTCTGATTCTTTAGGTCCTAATCTTTCCAAAAAGGTGTGTTATTAGTATGTGGGCTGTTGTTAGGGCATCATAATACAGTTTGAGGAGGCATTTTTGGGAAATCTTGCTCATATCTTGCTGGATGTTCATAGTTATGATCAAAATATCTTTTAAAAGTGATTTTTTTGCAGATATACATTTTTTTTCCCAAGACTTTGCTGAACAAATACATACAATAAACACAAGTATTGAAATTAATTTGGGGTTCCTACGACGACTCAAACACAGGGAAAAAAGAAGAAAAATGTCTAGAGACAAAATTGGTTCCATGGTGTTTTTTAACCAATGGGATGCAGCTCCTAAACTACGAAGCTCCGCCCACCCGGAGCGGCGTTACCTGCCTTGGGGTGACGGTATACTCATTTCCACCTTTGCACATTATGCATAACTCACCTCTGATAATAAAGCATAAACAAAGCCACGCAGAGGTCACACCGGGCTGAATGAAGGTCAACGAGCCAGAACACCAAACTAATCTCCGTTCTGATGACGTCAGCACGTGTTGCGTAAAAAACAACTAATTCACTTTCTGTTTCTTTTCCTTTTTCCCCCCAGCTCTGTAAATGTGCATAACATTTAAGCACGAGGCGTCCAGGGCATCCTGGGGTTCATGTCATCACTTCTGTGTTCACTCATCTCCTCGTCACGTGACGCGTTCATCACAGAGGATGAGAGAGGGAGAGAAACGGGGTGAGAGGAGGAGAGGACGTGAAGTAGTGAGGGATGAGAGGAAGAGAGAGTGTACAATGCATGGAGGGCGGTCCGTGGGGAGGGATGGAGATGAAGGGATGGATAATAAAAGGAGAGATGAATGGATGAAGGAGAATAAATAAACATTCCGGGAAACACACGCAGAGAAATCATCCCGCGACGGGCAACTTAGTTTAGCATTCAACACGTGTCGCGAGGAAGTGATGAGGGGAGAGAGGGAGGGAGGGAGGGCGAGAGAGAGGGAGGTAGAGAGACGTTGCTAGGTGACAGAGCGTACATACTGAATTTTAACAAAATAACGGGAGAGGAGCGCGCGTGAGCGAGCGGGACAGAGAGGGAGAGCAGCAACATGTAGCCGCGGAGTGGAGGACAGGACCAAACTGTGCGCGCGCGTGATCACCTGCTTTTTGTGTGCGTGCGTGTGTGTGTGGGGAGAGGGGTGGGTGGGGGGGTGACAGGCTTTTTTCTTCTTCTTCTTCTTCTTCTTCTTCTTCTTGTTCTTCCTTTCATCCCGAGGACATTACCCCGCCACATTAGGATCGATCCGGCTCATGCCGCAGGACATGTCCGGCGGAGGGATGGACGGATGGATTGTGGCGCACGGAGAGAAGACGCGCAGAGCAGAGAGGGAAGAAGAGTGTCGGGCTCCTGAAAACAGTGAGTACATGCCTCCTCTCCGTGTCTCGCGCCGGACAACCCCCCCTTCCTCCCCCCTCCCCCCCCCCCGGTCTCCCGGTGTCTCGCGCTGAAGGTGAAGATGTTTGCGCCGTGCCTCGGACAGCTGTCCCCGGCTTTGCCCTTCAAGTCCCGGCTGTTTGGATGCGAGACGCCGCTGCGCGTCCCCCACGGGGCTGGTTAGTGCACGTACGTGTACGCCCCCCTACCCCCCTCTGTCTCGCGCTCTGGTACAGGACGCAGCCGGCCGGTGTTTTTTTGTTTTTGCGCGAGGCTTTGACCCCTCTGTCATTGATGCGCGTGCACACCGTGGCGGCTGGTCTTTTCAGCCAGACACACACATACACACACACACACACACACACACACACACACACACACACATACGCGCACACACACGTGTACGGGACCGGTGCGCCATCCCTCACGCGGGGGGAAGTCAGCGCACAACTTGCACGCGGTGACGGACAGATGCGGACAGCTGTGATTCACATGTGACGTTTTGGTTAAAAAGCCCGCATGCACGTGCGTGCGATCTCACGGCACAGGCATTTTTTTTTTTTTTTTTGCATCCTGCACATTTCCACCAAACCGGTTGTTGCGCATATGTGCGCTATGTCCTCTCCAGCGGCTGCATGGGTTGCGCCGAGGAGACTCACATTCCTCCTCCTCTTCCTCCTCTTCCTCTTCCTCCACTCCCAAAACCTCCTCCCTTCTCTCCTCTCTCCCTTTCAGTATTATTAGCTGTAGGGCAACTATCAGATCCAGGACCAATCCTCTGTGTGTGTGTGTGTGTGTGTGTGTGTGTGTGTGTGTGTGTGTGTGTGTGTGTGTGTGTGTGTGTGTGTGTGTGTGTGTGTGTGTGTGTGTGTGTGTGTGTGCACGCAGACATCAGCAGCATCAGCAAGCGACAGGACTGTGTGTGTGTGTGTGTGTGTGTGTGTGTGTGTGTGTGTGTGTGTGTGTGTGTGTGTGTGTGTGTGTGTGTGTGTGTGACGATCACTCCCCGGGACAGACAGGGGAAATTGGGATGCTGAGCTCCACCTCCACCACAACACAACACACACAAGAAAACCCACTATACTTGCATTGATGATGCTGCAGTTTCGTGTGTGTGTGTGTGTGTGTGTGTGTGTGTGTGTGTGTGTGTGTGTGTGTGTGTGTGATTCAACAGTTTGTGGTGTGAACACAGCGTTCTTCCCTCTGAGTGTATTTGCTGAGGGACGGTTGCAGTACAGACACAGAAGAATCTCCTTGTTGATTTGAAAGTACATTTCAAACGCAGGGAACAACCAGTTGAGTGTGTGTGTGTGTGTGTGTGTGTGTGTGTGTGTGTGTGTGTGTGTGTTTGAGGACGGTTTCCTCACACACACTGAAAGCATCTCAGTGAGTCACTGTATCCCGACGTCTGACATTAAACAGCAGAAACTTAGCCGGCATGTCTTCTCTCTCTCTCTCTCTCTCTCTCTCTCTCTCTCTCCCTTTTGCTTCTCGCTTGACCGTAAACCGAAGCTGTGCAGTGACTCCATGAGCGCTTACGGTAACCATGCCAACGATCCATCCTCCACGCTGACTGACACCTCGGACTTGTTTGCGTGACCTTGTGGCCCTCCGGTAGTCGTCGTGTTTTCCTTGCTTCCACCATTTTGAGGTCAGCAACTGCTGAGGCAGCGGATTGTTCAGGATGCTGTGTGTGAGCCGCTGGACTCGACCCGGACTCGTGTCTCTTTAAGGTTCTTCAGGGTAAAGATGGCGGCTGGACCCTGAAGAGGCTGCGAGGCCGAGTCCATATTCACTCTATACACGTTTTCATTGGTTTTCTTTTAAGGGAGAGGTTGAGGCTTCTTGTTTTCATATACATGTCAGGCACCAAAAAATGAAACAATGGCGAACAGAGCGGCCGCCATCTTGATCTTGATCTTTAACCCCCGAGGCCCCAAAAATGGGGGCTTCCATGTCCATGTATGGTCTTTACCAGTTTCAAAAGTCCCGCGCCTCGATTTCAGAGCCACTGGTGCCGCACAGCCATGAATTCTCTGAAGCCAGACCTTACCAATCAATACACGGCCATTTACCATGTTTAAAAATCCTTTGAGCTATTCATATTAACATATATCATAAGTATGACTCCAGAGGACCTGGAAGTGACTCGAGAGAAGCCAGACACGATTGCCGTACATTCAGATGTTAGCATAGCGCGCTGAAATATGTAACTTCCTACGTCTGGCTGATTTAATACGACTGTGTCCGTTTTTAATAATGTACTTTAAATGTGTGTTTAAGTTCATTCACATGTTGTTGTTTCAATGTGTGAGAGCATTAATTACCTGTACACATGCTGACTGTGAAGGGACAAACGTATTGTATTGACTCTTTAGAAGAGATTAAAAAAAAAGATCTCTAATTAACCAGCAATTTTATTTTTCTCTAATTTTACACATATACAAGAGCACATGAGTACGTTTGTCATGTTTTAAATATAATTCGACCATAAGTATGAACAAGCTCCCCACGTTATGGAAAATATACATTTTCGTAGCGTTAGCTTGATGCTATATGCGATTAGCTCACCTACAGAATCCGCCAAAACCGCCAAATCGCATGTCGGGCAAAGCACCCGCAACTTCCCAGCCATATTTCATCCAGTGAAACATTTTTTTTCCAGCGAATAAACTGAAATACGACTTACTTTTGGATGAAACGATATCCCACGCGTCCTTGTTTTGTATCAAAATGATTCCGCTTCCGCCTGCTGACGTGTTTTGAGAGGCGTTCAAGGTTCAGGAAAAAAAAGTGCATGCATTTCTAGTCGCAGCAGATCTGAGGCTACGGGTCATTTTGAGAGGCTAACAACTCATTTGGATGATGTAGACGCCTCCCACCATTACAAATAGACTGAAATATGACTTTGTACGATGGAGATAATCAATCAGTAGTTATTGTCAAACAATAGCTTCCCAATCTCTACATGATGTTTTTGTCAACCTTAATTATTTTGTGATGGATTCTTCTTCTTCTTCTTCACCATACATGCTGTATTATGCTATGTGAAGGTTGAAAAACCCTGACGTAGACTTCAACACCTGTCCCATGTGTCGCACGCACCTGGACGTCCTACAACCCCGCTGCTAGCTGTGTGTCCAAAAAGAGGGAGGCATGCAAGGACACGAGGAAAGGAAGGAAGGAAAGGAGTCTTAAGAGCAGAGATCTCCACCCGCTGCTGCGTGTCTCTTTGTGTTTGAACGCGACAGTAGAAGTTGTCGCGTGTCATCACTTCCCACAATCCATCACTGCGCGGCGGCGGCGAGGCGGAGCGACAGGCTCTCTCTCTCTCTCTCTCTCTCTTCCTGTTGTCTCGCCCTTCGTCTTCCTCGCCTCCGTCCTCTTCGCCACAGTCACACACACGTTTCATTGTGACACTAAGCCGTCTGAATACTTCATCTCATTCACGTAATCCGCGTGTTGTTGAAACAGACTCTCTCTCCCCGGCTGTGTGGGAGTGACATCACGTCCCTTTCAAAGGCTGCGACGAGCTAAACGACTTCAGCCATTTTGGGGTTTCTTTTCGGGTATTGTCTGGACTTTATTCTTCTTTCCTTTTCGGTTATTCGCTTTCTTTGAGCTTCCCTTTCTTCCTGGACTCCCTCCAGCCATTCCTCACTTCTTTCCTCACCCCTTTATTTCTTGCTCCCTTTCTTCTGTGTCTCTGTGTGCTCAGTTCTTTTTGCGTTTCCTCAATTTCTTCCTCTATTCCTCTTATCTTTCCTTTCTTTCTGTCCTCACTCCTCTTCCTTTTTGTTCTCTTTCTACTTCCTGTTGTGACGTTTCCACTTCTTTTTGAGTGGGCTCCAATCTGTTCTTTATTCATCTTCTTCCCAATAACTTTGATTAACTTTTGGTCTTTGAATACTTTACAATCATGCTTTCATCTTTCCTAACTTCCATCCTCATTTCCTTTTGCTTCTTTCTCCTTCCATTCCTCTGCTTCCTACTAATTCCTTTGGCTCTTACCTTCCATCCTCCACTACTTCCTTTCTCCGTCCCTCCCTTTCTCTATGTCCTGCTTCCTTCTGTTTCCACTGTCTCCTCACTTCCATGTGCATTGTTGCTACCTTCCTTCCTTGTGTTTCTCTTTCCTCTCCTTTGTTTTCTTTCCTTCCCCCTTTGACCCTCACTGCCTCCTTCCCTTTATTGCTCAACTCATTTTTCCTCCATATCTCTGTGGCTGCCACCGTTCCATTCTCCATTTCCTCCCCGGCACTCCCTCTTGTTATCCTCCTCTTCCTCATCCCGCCGTTCCCTCCCTCTCCACGTCGGCCCATTCATATCTCCTCTCCTCCTTATCGCCGCGCTCCATCAGCCTCTGTGAATGGATGCCCGAGAACAAGGAGATGAATGGACTTGCATTCATCCCTAGGTGTGTTTCATCATGCCTTGACACGACTCCCCCTCCTCCCTTCCTCTCTCTCTCCCTCTCTCTCCCTCTCTCCTCCAGCATGTCTCATGCAGGACTCGGGTCAGTGTCAACAGTGTGGAGATGAAAGTAAGTGAAACAGCGGCCTGCAGTGTCGGATCAGACGTGATTGGTGTCGGGCCGGGCGAGAAAGAGAAAGAGAAAGAGAAAGAAAGAGGGAAGGGAAGGAGGAACCAAAGAGGAGGGGGGGAATACATGGAAGGAAGGAAAAGGAAAGGAAAGAGGGAAGGATACAACGTAAAAAGGGAGAACAGAAGGCAGGAAAGGGATGAAGAAGGCAGGGAGGAGGACGAGTACAGAAGGACACACAAGATGATGGAGAGAGAGAATGATGGAGAGAGAGAATGACGGAGAGAGAGAATGATGGAGAGAGAGAATGATGGAGAGAGAGAATGATGGAGAGAGAGAATGACGGAGAGAGAGAATGACGGAGAGAGAGAATGACGGAGAGAGAGAATGACGGAGAGAGAGAATGACGGAGAGAGAGAATGACGGAGAGAGAGAATGACGGAGAGAGAGAATGATGGAGAGAGAGAATGATGGAGAGAGAGAATGACGGAGAGAGAGAATGACGGAGAGAGAGAATGATGGAGAGAGAGAATGACGTAGAGAGAGAATGATGGAGAGAGAGAATGACGGAGAGAGAGAATGATGGAGAGAGAGAATGACGGAGAGAGAGAATGACGGAGAGAGAGAATGACGGAGAGAGAGAATGATGGAGAGAGAGAATGACGGAGAGAGAGAATGACGGAATGATGGAGAGAGAGAATGACGGAGAGAGAGAATGACGGAGAGAGAGAATGACGGAGGTCCGGTGCTGAGAGACGAGGCGCTGCAGGGTCAAAGTTAATCGATGCACGCCAAGTTAACGTCGGCCATTTGGGGGAGGCATTACAATGTCATCGAGTGTGTGTGTGTGTGTGTGTGTGTGTGTGTGTGTGTGTGTGTTGGACTCAGTGGGAGCAGTGGTTGAATTCAAATAAATACAAAATGGGAAAGACGAGAAGACAGAATGATTATTTCCCGGTAATGGACTCGTACCGCCGGCCTCATGAACGCTAACGACAGGTGGATTAAAATAGATATTGATTGAATTTGGTGTTTAATTGGACTTTGTTTAGACAAAGAGATTAATAACTGGAATGAAGCAGACCTGATCGATTGTGTTAAAAGCCCGGATCGCATGAGTTGAGAACTCTTCACCTCTCCGTCTGTCATGGATCAGCATCTCACGCTTCACTGGTCGACATCTATAGGGCATCATGGAGGAAATATGATATCTATATATGTTTCACCAAACGCTTGTCAACAACATTGTAGGGTTGGCCATTGGTGAGATGTTTACACAACGAGAAACACACAATAACAACATAATCAGTAATAGTGATCAGCAAGATCAGTTTGGTAAGTTCAGAAAATTACATGATTTTAACCTGATATCCAAAATACAAGACGATACCTATAGTTTCAGGTCAAAATATCGATATATATATATATATTGCCCACTTTGAAAAAAACATGGCTGCCTAATTTATTGTTTGCAAAGTCTTTTAAAAGACGTGATAATTGTGTGGAACTATCAATCAGGTTTGGTCTTTTCTTGTGTTATATTTGTGTATATTTTCATTGAGGATATTTCCATTTCTCTTTGGATTGACAGACTATAAACTAACTATTCATCCGCCTTTTGTTCCGTTTCATAAAGAAATGCTAAAAGGTAAAGCAGAAACTAGACATGACACGTGAGGCGAGACTATCAAAGTAAAACAGGAAGTAGATTGCGAGCAAAGTCCCAGGAACACGACGCAATTGTTAATATAATATATTCTTAATAAAAACTTTAAATAGACACTCAGGTGTGTCTTACGCAGCCAGTTGGGAAGTTATTAAAACAATGAATATGGGAACCTATAAACATTCAGTCAGTGATACAGGACCATTGTTTCACACACCCGTTGATACAACAGTGGTGTCTTTTTGCTCGGCCAGCTGTTATAAATGAGAACGCTGCTGCTTCTCCACTGAACATACGGCAGCTACTGGTTTTATGATTTATCCTCTGTGGCATATTTAAAAAAAAAAAAGTATAGAGACATAGAGAGCGAAGGATTAGAAGAACGACAAGTGGATGACACGCAGCAACATTTCTGGGCCAGATTTAAGAAACCAGGACATTACATTAGCACGCTGTGTTATGCGCCTCTACCAACACAAGGAAACCAACAAAGAAACAGCAGGAAAGTGATGCTACTCCTGCATGATATCGGACACGATTGCTTCCCGGGAAAACAGGTATTCAGCTGCTGCCTCTTGACAGATATCACAACCCGAATGTGCTCCTGCAGGAGTGTTCTGGCCTCGGTATGCAGAGCGGAGCGGCTCGCTGCCGTCTGGGTTCAGGTGTCATGCTAATCCCTCACTTGGGATTTACCCCGAGCAGCCACATCGCATATTTGAAGGAAAAACGTGTCGGGATCAGGCACGAAAAAAGAGAGGTGAGGAAAGGCAGCAGCTTGAGGGACATCGGAGAGGAGGAGGAGGAGGAGGAGGAAGATGGAGGGGGAAAAAAACAAAAACAAAAGGACATTCAGCAGAACATTCTGGAATCAAAGTGATCTAACCACCGGCTCACCGGGCCGGCCTGTCGCTGCAAATCTACATCAGAGGATTAATGTGGCTGGAGCCCGCTAAGGAGGGAGGGAGGGAGGGAGGAAGGAGGGAGGGAGGGAGGGAGGAAGGAGGGAGGGAGCACCTGTAACCCCACCTGGTGTAGACGAGGGCGCCGGGGAGCAACGGAGGGGCGAAGAAGAAGAAAAAAAGATGAAGAGAAATAGAAAGAGACAAAGGAAACGGAGATTAAGGGGCAATCTGCACCTGTAGCGTTGCATCACCTGAGGATTGGTTACGGCCACTTCTTCTCTCCCTCTCTCTCTCACCCCTCCCTCTCTTCCATTTGCTTGCTCTCTCCTCCTCAGAGTCTCCATCCCTCTCTCCGCTTCCTCCGTTCCCTTTCAGCCTCACTTCACCTGGCCTCCCTCAAGGTTGCAGTGACTACGACGCGGTGAATGCAATGTAGTCAATTAGGGCCCGGGGGTTCGAATCCCTGCACAGACCCCGGCGGGCGAAGCAGAGCGAGGAGCTCTCTCTCTCTCTCTCTCTCTCTCTCTCTCGCTCCTCCCTTTAAAGACCGGCGCCGAGGTGAAGGCACGCTAGAGCTCGGCCCCCAGCTGCTCGTGGCCAAAATGAGCGCGTGCAGCAGAACCTTCTACTGTCGGTTCTGCAGCAATAGATCATGCGAATACAGGATTATTATTCCTGAGGAGAAAATGAATGCATTTGTAAAGAGGAGCATTGATTCTCCTGCATCCATTTTCTAGTCAAAGCAGTCGTCTTGCATTCGTGTAATTTGAGTCGTTTCTTTTCTCTGGACACCGAAGAAGCCAAATAAGAAGCTCCCAGAATTCACTTTTTCACAAGCCGATCGATAAGCGGAGCTTATTGAACGGTCATGTACTTACACAAAATATAACAGCACAGAGTAATGGGACGTTGAGCGGCGCACAGATTACACATCTGTCAAACTGTGCAGCTTTCTGTTGGCAGAAAGCACAGATTTTGACACATTATACACATTATACACATTCAGATGTCCATCCGGTGCTGTGTGTGTAGAGGCACAGGCAAATACGGGAAAACTCCATTAGCAGAAATGGCTTTGGAGCCTTTATTCCATATATGGGTCAAGCTAGAGTCATATTCCATAATGACATATGGGAATTATTCAAAACACTATCTTCTTTTACTCAAAAATAAATAATGAGCTGAAAGAAAGTTACAATTATTATGTTTCCTTGTTTTGCACTCTGCATCTGTGCAGAGATATTCTCCAGAGGTTTGCTGACGACACCCAGTTGTACGTTTGTGCCGAGCCAGATGAGACGGATGCTCTCAAGTTGGTCATCATTCATAATTCTTTGCACAAAAAAAATGACAAGATTGAAGACAGAAACACTTTTGTTTTAGCCTGGAGGCCGAAAAGAAATGCACCACCCGAGGCATTGGGGGTCGATAGTTTCCGAAAACAAAACGGACGCGACAAGGTTATTATGTTCTATTTTTCGCAATCAGGGTCCATCTCAGAAATATATGTGAGTATGCTCAGACATACTAATTCATGCTTTTACCGCAGGCATCCTGAATATTGGTGAAGAATGCAGATTGCGTGTGAAGCTGTAAATGTTTTTTAACGTTCCCTCAGAAGCTCCAGCTCACGTCCTGAAGAAGGTCAAACAAACCGAAACCCGGCTCTGGATATTAAGCCGAGTACCGATCCAAAACCCCTGTTTAATTATTAAACTGTACGCCTCATTGTGCGGAAGGGACTGGGATCATTACAGCAGGCGTTTGGCTTTTTAAACATGGCTTTTGTGAGCAAAAAAATACATCGATTTGAGTAGACAGGATTATTGTGTATTATGAAAAAGAACAGCAACTTTGTAAGCGGAAACCTTTTTAACCTTCTGAACTGCAAAACAAAGCTTTGACATATTGGGAAGGTGTTTTAGTCAAAAAAACGTGTCGTTCGGTTCTAAAATAGAAAAGTTATTTGTTTATACATTGTCTCACTGGGGCATGCTGGGTATTACAATTTGCATAAGCCTTGCTGTATGACGTGTTTTTAGAAACTTCGGGGGTACACGAAAGTTTTTGTCCGATAATAGGCGCGGGGGCGCTTCCTGTCCAAAAGGTACAGCAACAAAATAGCCAGCAAATCCAGTTATTTGAGTCAATATTTGCCCGATATCTGTATCTGTATTAATCACATTTATTTCACTAGAGCAACGGCACAGCTGGTGCCAAATAAACAATCAACAATATCAGCCAAACAGTTAGGTAGAGTGATTTTTCAGATGCAGGTTTTCTTTGAGAGCGGTTGAATTATATTTTCCCCCAGAGGGCATAATGCATTAAAATTGCCGTGATGTGTTCTGTGACGAGCTGTTTAAATGTGTAAACGCCCCGACAGACTGATAATGATAGATATAATCGTGCCATCCTGCCGCTCGCGCATCGTAACTCACGTTAAAATCGGAGAGTAGAAAAAGCCCCTCCCCCTCTCTCTCTGCCGCCACAGCCGGCTCGTGGCATTTTGTGGCGTCAGAAGTGAAAAATCACTTTGGCATTCACCATGCATAAACAGCTCTTGCGCAACAGTGAACATAAACACACGGGGGAGAAAAAAGAAGCACAATAATACAACGTTTCACTCCCGTCTGCGGGGAAGAAGGAGAACGTTCCTTCTGACACCGTCGGCCGTAACTGTTTAATTTAATTTCACGTGACCTTCAGGGCCTTCGGACCTCTCTCTGCCCACAGTGCAGCGGGCTAATAGAATGATAAACACCATTCGCTTGAGAGGGTCTTGTTAGCTCTACATAAATCCTTTCTGATTCGCTCATTTTACCCACTTTAGTGCCGTTTGTTCACTCAAAGCGGAGACAAAATATGGTGTATTATTATCAATCAGCTGTGTAAAACTGATCATTACATTTATGTCTCTTGTGCTCCGTGTGTTCTCTCACAGATACTCAAGGTTCTGGGTTCTGACCCTTGCACTCCTGTATAAGTGGCACCTTGTAAAATTAGTGCATTATAAGATTATTATTTCTTGCTGCCAGGTGTTTTTGGATTAGTGTCGTCTCGCTGTATGCTGACACCTAAAAGAAAATGACGTCGGTGTCACATCCGCTGCTTGTACTGCTGGAAGTCGTCTGCTTAAAGCTTGTTTACTCAGACACGGTGTGCCGGTCGGTGTGTTTCCTTAAAGGCAGCAGCTGTTGAGGACGCGGCCGTTGGTTGCCGGTCTAGTTTAAGGCTTAGTTTAACTAAATCTACTCATGCCGGCTGCATGTTTACGGGAGCAACTCCTTGCGTTACCCGCACACAGAAGCCAGCAGCACCGCGAGATGCTTCTGCAGACAAGAAACACACGACTCAGCTAAATACAACGTGGGGTACTGTAGTTTGTGAACATATACGCTGCACCTCGCTCCACCAGACCATGGAGTCATATTACCGGACGTTTCCTGCTCGGTCTCGGTCTCTACGAACACTCTGCAGGATTGGAGTCAGCAACGTTTCGCTTGTTGGAGTCGCAGTTTTGTAAGTAACAGATAGCACGCATGTTCCAGTCAAACCTCAAACAGAGGAAGAAAGAGATGCAAAGAAAGATAAGGGTCAATGTGTAGTTCAACAGGAGCAGAGGTCATGTTGAAATAACTCACTTCGTGGTGTAGACATGATACTAGACGCCATGACGGAGACTCAGAGGTTTGACTTCTTGAGTTTTTCCTTTTTGATCCGTCTTGAGCAGCTCAACGCGTTTCATTGGCTGCAATCTTAAAAAAAGCTTTCAATAAATCTAAAATAAATATTCATGTGTGTTTATCGTCGACGCCAAACAACAACCCGTTGCTCTGAAACAGTCGCGGTCCTCGGGGAACTCTAGACCTCCGCCGCAGACATGTTCACGTCAATGTTTTCCGTTTGCTAGTTTGTCTGGACGGCAGCGTGCAGATTTCTTGATGAATTTGGCTGTGACTATAATTTTTTCTGTTATTGAAGCCATTAGAAAACCTACCAGAGGCATCTGCCAAAAAAAACATGAAAAAATATACGAGGGACGTGAAAAAACACTTTCAAGAAAGACAAAAGACGCTAACACATATGCTAACACGTACGCTAACACACGCTAACACATATATCGGAGCTGTTGTGTCGACGCTCCGCCTTCTCGTACGTCTTCCTCTTTCGGTGTTTGGTTCTAAGGTTCCTGAGAGGACAGCTGCTGCGTTCTAATCTCAGATAAAAACGACCTTGAGAGTTTGCGTTTGCGTTAGCCGACGTGTGCCGAGTCCTGATCAGAGGTGAGATCATCTGCTGAGGGAGGTAAATAATTCACATGTTCTCGGACCGGCGCAGCAGTTTAGTGGCTGCGGGGCGGCTCCTCAGTGGTGATGTATTGCATGGAGGGACACAGTGCTGTAATAATAATGCAACGATGATGTGATGCTTTATTGACCCCTGCAGAGATCAGTGAGAGTCATTTTAATAAGAAACGACAATGTGCTGAAGAAAACTGGAAAGGAAAAAAAAGGGAGCAAGTTGTTCATGAAATAATTTATATTCACTGTATTTTGAGAAGCTTTAATTACTTTAAGTAAAAACAGTGAATGCTTTGACAAATTAACTTTATATTATACGTCGAATGTATTTTTGTTATAACTTGGTGAGAAAAAACATCACGTAAGCTACGGATGTGACGTCACGTGACATTACGTCACATGGCATTAGGTCACATGACATTACGTGTCAGTAAAAACACGAACGCTGGTCACCCGAGTTAAAGTCACAGTTTGATTTCAGATTCAATACAAGAAAATAAGGATTTGCTCGTTGGGTTTATTTGCCTTCAAATGCAAATCTTAGTCTGGACTTTTTTTTAAATATATGTTGGTACCTAACCCAACTCTACTCTATATATATTTATATATATTTTATTAATATAAGTGTAGTTATTGCAATGCAAAAATAAAAGTTCCCATGTGATGATGTTCCCTTCATCCATCAGCCTAAACAAACACTCTGACCCTATAGTGAAGACGAGCAAAATGAAATAAATATGACGTTGGTGTTCCAGGTCTCGGTATCATATTGTGTGTTTGGCGCTCTCTTTCTCTCAGACTTGTGCTTCAAAGCTCCACATGTGCTTCTCTTCCCGCTCTTCTTTTCTTTCCTCCCCCTTTCTTCTGACAGCGAGATGCACTGCACGGCAACATGAAGCAGATCTCTGTCCCAAAATCACCGTTGGCAAATCTCCTCCTTCTTCTGCTTTACCCGTCTTCTGACTGCACTTCTCTTTGTGCTCGCCCGAGTCTGTCATCCTCTTTTAGTTCTTTTTTCTTCCTCTGTCTGTTTTTCAGCTTTTTTTTATTGATTTCACAGGAGGGTATCGCTGAGTTTGCGTGCTTTCTTTGTAACGACGCACTGGTTTTTGCATTCACACAGTTTGCACACAGTCATGGAGTCATGGCGTCTTCTATTTGGTGTGGGAGTTACTGTTCTGGAGGCAACAACGTTTAAGCTAGCTGGGCGGTTTCAACAGGATTGAAGAGGCGTTCACAGCCAATAGGAACATCCCGTTGTGCTTTTTGTCGGGGGAACCGGTGCGGTGCTATTTTTCCCGTTAGCCAAAAGACATTTTGGTGACCAGGTTAGTGTCCTGTCAGTGTCTCAAGGTAAAACAAGTGCAAATGTAAGGTATTATATATATATATCACGTTGACATTTAGTAAAGTTCAAAGAACAAATTATATTAGTTCACTTAACATAGAATTTTAAGGCAGGTCTTTAACTCGTATTTTAAAGTTGAAACAACATGTTTTATTTTACAGTGTACCTTTTTGAGTATTAACGCGTTTTCTTTCCATCTTTTGCCTTTTAGAGGGAAACATTCTACTTATTATTACTTTTCTTTACTCATTAGTTTTCTTGCTGCTGTCGTTTGTAGTTTATTTCTAAACACTGGACCAGAGTTAAAGTCAAAGTGTGTTTTCTCTGTCAGTGCAAGGAGAAGATTTCTGATTCAATGCGATAAAATAAGGGTTTTGTTGTTGAGCTTATTTGTATTTCTTCAACATCAGCATCCTGTTGGGTTTGACGTTTCTTCAATTTATGGTACAATTAGTTTGGTAACAAAACATAAAACAAAACCAGGTGATCAGATGATGAAATTCCCTTCACCGCTCTTTAGCGTTTTGCCTCAGAAAAACACGGATTTCCAACAAAATTGTCCAGTTCATTTCTAGTTTTGGGTTTGAATATCACAACCTCATGAAATATGACGCATTGCTGCATCTAAAACCTTTACAGCGGTCTCCACCGTGACCGGCTTTGGTATTAAAACACCGCCCGGGGTGGAGAACCTAAATAATGTAACACTGTTTGATTTTATTCACCATGAATACTTAAAAAGTGTACGCTGCATTCTGGATTGTGGGATTATTAACTTTTAATGAAAATGCAATGCAGCTGGATGGATGCATTCCGGTATCACACACACACACACACACACACACACACACACACACACACACACACACACACACACACACATGGAATATCAATCAGTTTGTGGGCACATTGTTGAGAAAAAGAGGCCGGTAACATTTTAAGTACGGGGAAAAGAAACACATGTATATAGAAAAGTTGTATGATGAAGATACTTATTAATATCCCTTTCTCCTCATCCTCTTCTTCAACCTTTCATCCTCACACTCAGCCGCTGTACAGTAGCTGTTGCATCCTCTCACAATAGCACCGGTTTGGTAGATTTCATTCGCACTGAACTCCCAATGTGTAGTACATGAGCAACATATTGTTTATTACTGAGTACATTATGTCTTTTGTTTATAATCTTGGTGTGATTCCGCCTCACTGGATCTATTCAAGCTAAATGTATGAGTTAGAAATTAATGAACGTCCTTAAAAAATATTCCTACTTTTACCAGTTATTCCTGTGCAGTCGGATTCTTTTCATCTCACACCACATAATCACATCTTATTGTTCAGCAAAAGAAACGAAACAACGGTTCAATAACTGGACTGATTTCTCTCCCTCCTTTCCTCGTCACGCTCGTAGCAGTTAATGGATTTAACCTTGACCGAGGAGGCTATTATTATTATTCTATATGTTTTCTCATTGTCAATAAATCCCATAAAAAGGCCAAACCCAAAAAATATTAATTAATTCTATGTGTGCATCAGAGTTTGATGCAAAGCTGCATTGTTCCTTCGCTGAGCCTCACAGCTCCTTCATTAACGTGAACATTGAACGTTGCAGTTTATGTTTCCCTCCCGTCTCCATGTGCACCAAAATAATCACTACAGCACCAAATGTGGATTATTCCGCCGCTGAAAATAGTCCCCGACAGACGCGGTATTTCTTCCTATTTGACGGAACGTTTGACTTCTTTTTAGACGTTTACGTCTTCGGTAGGAAGCTGAGAGCCACAGTCACGGTTACACAATCCCAAAAATTGGGGAATTGAGTCTTCCCTTGGGATTCACTGGCGATAAGAAACACGTAGAAGCATTTTAGAAATGCACAAACCTTTGACCTACTTACAAAGGTTACAATGCTATTGGCTCAAAACTCAATCCATAATCTATATGATTATTATTTTAGAATCCTGAGGCTGTTTTTATTCCTCACAAACCTTTGTATTTAAGATGCGTTCCGAATGGCGTGCTTTTCGTCCCCATCTCCTGCATTACTGCCCTTTACATCGCTCGTGCCGCCGCATACGCTATGAGTTGAACCGGGACGCGCCGCTTCCTCGTGACTTCGCACCTTGACCTTTGACCTCATTAATGCAGCGCTCGGGCGAGAGCGGCACGCTGGCCTGCATACTGACCGGAGGCTCCGGGACACAATGGCAGTGTTTCTCACGCTGCATCTGTATCGGGATAGAATACAACTTCTCAATCAATAATGCACCGGCTATAACATACAATGTCACCTCTGTACATCTCGCCATTCCACTTATTCCTTATTTTGTCTCTTTTTCCAACCTTTTTGTTTTCTGGACCCATTTCTGCTCCGTGCCGTCCATCATGACCGTACCTCTTTATTTCACCTCTAAATGAGGGAGCAACCCTTCATCTTCCCTCTTTCCAGCTGTTTCATAATATCATCAAGTCTCCTCCTCCATCTGCTCCCCACCTCTGAGACACAGGATCATTTTTTTTTACAACATTCTCAAGCATTCAAACCACTTTTGAAGCCCTGGATTCTACTCAAACCCTCCGACTATTCGCATAAATAGAAGCGCGGCTTCTTCCACAATCGATACGTCCCTGAAAGCCGTCTTCATGATGAATTCATTGATCAAACAACACCTGGAAAGTAGCAAAGCAGGAGGCTCCCCCGTGGATTTGCAACTAATTTGCACACAAATGGAAAAACATGTCGAACTTCGGTGTCCTGAGACTCACTGTAACGATGCAACAACCTGCTACACAATGTCTTAAAGGGACAGGGACCTACTAACAACAACCTGCTACACAATGTCTTAAAGGGACAGGGACCTACTAACAACAACCTGCTACACAATGTCTTAAAGGGACAGGGACCTACTAACAACAACCTGCTACACAATGTCTGAAAGGGACAGGGACCTTATAACAACAACCTGCTACACAATGTCTTAAAGGGACAGGGACCTACTAACAACAACCTGCTACACAATGTCTTAAAGGGACAGGGACCTTATAACAACAACCTGCTACACAATGTATTAAAGGGACAGGGACCTACTAACAACAACCTGCTACTCAATGTATTAAAGGGACAGGGACCTACTAACAACAACCTGCTACACAATGTCTTAAAGGGACAGGGACCTTATAACAACAACCTGCTACACAATGTCTTAAAGGGACAGGGACCTACTAACAACAACCTGCTACACAATGTCTTAAAGGGACAGGGACCTTATAACAACAACCTGCTACACAATGTCTTAAAGGGACAGGGACCTACTAACAACAACATACCCTACAAAATGTCTTGAAGGGACAGGTACCTACTAACAACAACCTGCTACACATTGTCTTAAAGGGACAGGGTCCTTTTAACAACAACCTGCTACACATTGTCTTAAAGGGACAGGGACCTTATAACAACAACCTGCTACACATTGTCTTAAAGGGACAGGGACCTTATAACAACAACCTGCTACACATTGTCTTAAAGGGACAGGGACCTTATAACAACAACCTGCTACACATTGTCTTAAAGGGACAGGGACCTTTTAACAACAACGTGCCCTACATAATGTCTTAAAGGGACAGAGACCTTTTTAAGGCACTGGAGGTCAAACCTGCTCCGGATATGTTCTGCATACCAATCTGTTGGAACTGCATCACATTCATGTCCCTGAAGAAATACAGTTTCTCTTTCTTTTCTTTTTTCCAGTAATGGAAACATACTTCATCTCGTGGACGTTCTGTTTGACCCTGGCACAGGAGCATTGGTAGTGCACTTTAAAATGACTCAAATACAAATACAAGGGGACAGCTGTTTATGTGCTGACCTTCAACAGACAAGGTTTATGAAGTTTCTGTATAAAACCAGTTCTTTCTGTCATATACAACTTTTTAGGAATACCATCAAAGAGAAAAGCCTCATAGATGTTGTGTAATTTGGCTGATTTGAAAACGTTGTCACACGTGTGACACCTTTTTAAGGCATTTTACCTTAAAAAGGTGCATAACAATAAACATAGACATAGAATAACACAATAAAATAAAAAAGATAGATATTGAATAAAACAATACAAATAATAAAAACAATAAATATAAACACAGAATAAAACGATAAAATAAAAACAGGAAACAACAAACAGATAACAGTACAAGTATATATTATAAAATAAAAGTATCATGCATATATTAATAAGAAAAGACGTGCAAAAAAGAGTCAATTATTTTCCTTGCAAATAGTTCATTATTTGTATTACTTTTCCCCAAACTTTCAGCCACACGGCACCTTCTTCTTCACTAGATAAACAGTCAGTGGCCCTTGAGCTGCTCTTGAGCTGTCAACTGGTCCGTCTCAATAACAATTGATCGACCTCTTCTCATGAAGAACGTGTCAGACAACTTAAAGCTCAAACAGAAACTTCACCTTTCCGGCAAACGTCTTTAACTTAAACATATTTTAGGTCTTTGTGCGAAAACCTCGTTTCCAGATTTAATGAATGACAAACAAGAACAACAGAGTAAACAACCTGCCCGGGTGGATGTTCCCGCCGCTCTCTGAGCCGAGACCGGCAGACGATGAGTCCCGGCGGCGACTCGTCCCAAAAAAAAAGGATCGGCCGAGTTTGGGCGCCGTCCGTCTGCAAGGTCACGCCGAGAGACGGCGGCGCTGGATTGCCGGAGACAGCACTTTAACATGCCAAGTGAGCGAGGGGTAATAAAGGAGAGGAAAAAGGCCTTCTTAAGTCTCGCTGATGTATAAGTGCAGCAAAAAAACACTCTCATTTTCATGCAGCAGGGTGCTCCAGTTCCTGTGCCACTCTTCCCTTGTTTCGTTCCCAGGTTTCAGCGCTAAAAGTCTTTTAATGTTTCGTCATAATGAAAACATTAGTTTCGACCTACTTTAGCTGGAGGGGGACATTAGGCTTAATTATACTGTTAATTCAATGTGCTGTGCAGCGGCGGCTGGGAAACGCTCTTCATATATATGTACAGCTGTTCAATGAGCGGAGAGGGATGAAAAGCTTTTATTCTTTAAGAATTCTGCGTTTCAAAAAAAAAATGGTCAAGCCGCGCTATTGTTTCCGCTAATGGCGAGTGGGCCGACTGGAGGGCGAGCTACTCGCGGTTTAAATGAAACAAATGAGCATTCATTGGGATTTTAATTAATCAGCGCCGGGTTTTTTTTTCTCGAAACAGAACGCCGTCCAAATAATGTTTGAGGACGATGACGCCGTCTGCAGAGCGAACACATGCTCTGTCAGGGTTTAGCGCATTGCTCAAGGGCACGTCGGCTCCACGGCAGCTGACTGCAGAGGGCTACTGGTGCATTTAAATGCCCTAAAAACAGACACAAAAACTGTTGTTTTTCTCTAATCAGATGGTGATACATTCACGAATATGGTGTTTTCTACCAGATTGTTTCACATGAGAGATTTCTGTTTTTCCGGGTGGAATTGGGAATATTGTCAGACATTTTCAACCCACCAATTACAGTTAAACAATTTTAGAAGCACTGATAGCAATTTGTTTTAACTGGCTCGGTATCGTTGCAATGTGCATATTATATTGTTGCTTTCAGGCCGACACCGCATCTCCATATTTTGTCCTTTTTAATATTTATATTAAGTCCGAGTGACCAATGCTATTAAACTTGAACTTTATTACATTCGTCATATTACATATTTTTACATATTTTTACGTCTCTGATGGTAACATTGTGATTATGGTTGAAGTGTTTGTAGCGATGTGACCATCTGACGGATAAAACACGACAAAAAACTCAAAACTTGAGCTTGATTTTGGTTAAAATATGAATAATGTCGTGACACATGCAAGTATCTGAACATATATAAAGGCACAATACGAACAAGCCCCACCTCATTGACTGATAACCTTTAATAATTGAGCCACATGAGCGTTCATTTGGGGTCCAACAGCTCAACTTTTAGCTCTGGTTTGGTCTCCACCGACTCCTGAAGGGAACATCTGCCTCTAATATTGATGTAACTCACAGACGTATATATACATATATATATATATATATATATATATAGACAGCTATAGTCACGTGAAAATCTACAGTCACATGACTAGCGTGAGAAGCTATAGTCCTGTGACTAGCGTGAGAAACTATAGTCCCGTGACTAGCGTGAGAAGCTATAGTCACGTGAATAGCGTGACAAGCTATAGTCCTGTGAATAGCGTGAGAAGCTATAGTCACGTGACTAGCGTGAGAAGCTATAGTCACGTGACTAGCGTGAGAAGCTATAGTCACGTGACTAGCGTGAGAAGCTATAGTCCTGTGAATAGCGTGAGAAGCTATAGTCACGTGACTAGCGTGAGAAGCTATAGTCACGTGACTAGCGTGAGAAGCTGTAGTGCCGTGAATAGCGTGAGAAGCTATAGTCCTGTAACTAGCGTGAGAAGCTATAGTCCTGTAACTAGCGTGAGAAGCTATAGTCCCGTGACTAGCGTGAGAAGCTGTAGTCCCGTGACTAGCGTGAGAAGCTATAGTCCTGTAACTAGCGTGAGAAGCTATAGTCCTGTAACTAGCGTGAGAAGCTATAGTCCCGTGACTAGCGTGAGAAGCTGTAGTCCCGTGACTAGCGTGAGAAGCTATAGTCCTGTAACTAGCGTGAGAAGCTATAGTCACGTGACTAGCGTGAGAAGCTGTAGTCCCGTGACTAGCGTGAGAAGCTGTAGTCCCGTGACTAGCGTGAGAAGCTGTAGTCCCGTGACTAGCGTGAGAAGCTATAGTCACGTGACTAGCGTGAGAAGCTGTAGTCCCGTGACTAGCGTGAGAAGCTGTAGTCCCGTGACTAGCGTGAGAAGCTGTAGTCCCGTGACTAGCGTGAGAAGCTGTAGTCCCGTGACTAGCGTGAGAAGCTATAGTCCTGTAACTAGCGTGAGAAGCTATAGTCCCGTGACTAGCGTGAGAAGCTATAGTCACGTGAAAATCTATAGTCACGTGACTAGCGTGAGAAGCTATAGTCCTGTGACTAGCATGAGAAGCTATAGTCACGTGAAAATCTATTGTCACGTGAATAGCGTGACAAGCTATATATAGTCACGTGACTACCGTGAGAAGCTATAGTCACGTGACTAGCGTGAGAAGCTGTAGTGCCGTGAATAGCGTGAGAAGCTATTTTTGCCATGTTCCTGTGGCTTTGACCTTTGACCTTTACCCGGTCCTTCCTTCTGGACGCCTGTAACGCTGGTGATGTAAGAGGAGAACCCTCCACTGAAACACTCTGAACACGGACGTGTGAGCCAACATGAAAAGTTAAAGCGGTGCAAAGCCTTTGAAGACTCGGCCCCGAATTTCCATTTCTGTTTGGTCACCTTTTTCCTTTTAAAATGCAGCAACGTTTTCAAATCCCAAACCCTTGTTTTGTTGCTCTCTGTAATTGCCTCGGCCCCGCCTGTATTATCTCCACAAGAGCGTCATCCCAGATTCCGCTTGGTTTCCAAATTAGTGTCGAGGTGTGCCGCAGATCAATGAATGGAAAGCAACTTCTGGGGGGATTTAAACAAGTTGTATTGAAAAGGACCGGGCCGCTCCGTTTCCCCCGCTGCTGACTCACCGTTCGAGGTGTAAGGAGACTAATAACCGCTCGATAATTGTTTTGGGATTGTTTACCCTCCTCGCTGTTGCTGCTGATGAGGTTCACGCCGTTTGGACTTCAATCGAAAGGTGCAACATTAGTGCTCCGAGACTCTCCTGCAGAGAGTACTTTGTTTTCCAGTGTCTTTAAATTTAACAAGTTCCAGCGCAAATATGGATAATACGTATGTATTTTTGAGGATGCCCACGTTAAAAGTCCTCTTTTCCTTTAATGCATTCAAATTTTTCTGGTTAGTCATCCTGGACTCAGGCATGTAAACATACATATTATCCGGCTAACTCCTCTAATATAGGACCCGCTTTGATCTTGTTCGCCCGCTAACGGGGCGATGTCATAGATTTGAAACTGTGTTTAGATGTCAGATGCAAAGGGTGGTGCAATGCAGTACATTCAAAATGCCCGAAACGTATAAAAAACATTATATATATATATATTTGCTATATATATATATATTTGCTATATATATATATATATATATATATATAAGACCAAATGAGAGACGCTTTTCCAACTGCAGCAGCGACTGGACAGAAGACAGAGTGCAGGGAAAGTTTAGGCCACAACAAATCCAGAGTATAGCAGCTGACTTCAAACAGCTGAGCCTTCACTCCTCCCTCCAGCTGCGGTGTAATATCAAAGCTCTTGACAGTCTTGGCTCTTGTTCAGACCTTTTTAAAGTTCAGTCATACATGTTTCCTGCTTTGGTTTCATACAACCAGGAGGCGGTAATTCTAGTTTTTTTTCTGATAACCTCCTTTTTTGACATTAATAAGCATTAATTGTGTATTTATGTGCCGTTACCTTTGCTGGACGCACAGCTTTCCTGCCATGGAGGCGGCACCTGAACGCCTCTCCTTGAATTCACAACGTTAACTGCATTTTGTTGTGCATGAGAAAAGCGTTAAATGACAAGTGAAAAGTGTGACATGTCATTTAACATGTCCTTAAAATAGCGTTATATTTAGTCCATCCCATGATGGGATCATACTGGACAATCAGGATAACTGACCTGTGCTTCGACCACCTGTAAACGTCTGTTTTTAACAAAAAAAATACATTTTCAGGTGCACTTGAACGCATCATTAGCGGTCTGAGTTTTAGTGCTCTCTCAAACAACTTCAGTGGAGGTGACTTTGCTTTTATCTCATTGTTTGGTTTGTTTAGGTTCACACGGGCTGATTTCTAGTTAAACAAAAGTCACATTCAATCTGCTGTGAGCTGAACAGGGCGGTGACCTGTCGACCTTCAGGTCCGCTGGCAGAGCGAGAAGTCAAAACAAATCAAGAAGTTTTCCGTGCTGAACTCTATGGGATGTGTTTGATCAATGAGTGTCAGTATCTGAGTGACATTTATTTGAATCCTTGGATTGCCTCTTGGATATAAAAGAAGCAAAAGCACGTTGAAGTGAAAACACGTATATTTCCACCACAGATGGAAAAATAAATCCATGTTGATTGACGTGTAAAATATACACCCTCATGAATTTGACCATGTGTGTTTTTTGCTCTCCTGATTTGTTTAAAAATAAATTACAAAAAAGTGGGAAAAAAGGTTTATTCCCGAGCTGTATGTCTAAACTTTTCACAGAAGTATTTCTATGTTCATGAAGTATAATGTGTGTAACTAGCGTGGGAAGCTATAGTCCCGTGACTAGCGTGGGAAGCTATAGTCCTGTGACTAGCGTGAGAAGCTATAGTCCCGTGACTAGCGTGGGAAGCTATAGTCCCGTGACTAGCGTGGGAAGCTATAGTCCTGTGACTAGCGTGGGAAGCTATAGTCCTGTGACTAGCGTGAGAAGCTATAGTCCTGTGACTAGCGTGAGAAGCTATAGTCCCGTGACTAGCGTGGGAAGCTATAGTCCTGTGACTAGCGTGAGAAGCTATAGTCCCGTGACTAGCGTGGGAAGCTATAGTCCCGTGACTAGCGTGGGAAGCTATAGTCCTGTGACTAGCGTGGGAAGCTATAGTCCTGTGACTAGCGTGAGAAGCTATAGTGCCGTGATTAGCGTGAGAAGCTATAGTCCCGTGACTAGCGTGAAAAGCTATAGTCAACTGACTAGCGTGAGAAGCTATAGTCCCGTGATAAGCTACAGTCACGTGACTAGCGTGATAAGCTACAGTCACGTGACTAGCGTGAGAAGCTATAATCCCGTGACTAGCGTGAGAAGCTATAGTCACGTGACTAGCGTGAGAAGCTATAGTCATGTGACTGGCGTGAGAAGCTATAGTCACGTGACTAGCGTGAGAAGCTATAGTCCTGTGACTAGCGTGAGAAGCTATAGTCACGTGACTAGTGTGAGAAGCTATAGTCCTGTGACTAGCGTGAGAAGCTATAGTCACGTGACTAGCGTGAGAAGCTATTGTCACGTGACTAGCGTGAGAAGCTATAGTCACGTGACTAGCGTGAGAAGCTATAGTCACGTGACTAGCGTGAGAAGCTATAGTCCTGTGACTAGCGTGAGAAGCTATAGTCACGTGACTAGCGTGAGAAGCTATAGCAGTATGCATGTAGTGGAAACTGTCCCTGACATGTTCTAAAGGATCTTAGAAGGGTTACTTAGAGCAGTGGTTCTCAAATGGGGGTACGTGATATTTTTTTATTACACATTTCAAATTAGCATCCATTTAAAAATAGTCATTTAAAAAATATTCAAAAAATATAAGTGTAGGTTCATAAACTGACTCCATATTAAATCAGACATTGATGGCATAGCGCTGTGTTACGGGGTTGAGAACCAGTGACGTAGAGCCGTCTAGTCTGAAGCTTAGTGCCGCTGACCAAGCTGCAGTATTTCATGCATCAGGGTCAGAACATGTTGATTGAATATATGTTGCAGGAACCGTTGAAGCAAACACATTGTTCAGGTGTTATTTCTTATCATTTATTTGGTGCCATGTCCTCGCCAGAACTGACCAAACCGAAGCGGCGGCCTCTCCAGGATCCACACGTGCACGGCCACTTACCTGGCTACTGCACATCATAACCGTCGTTATTGTTTCTAATAGTGACGCTAATACAACCGAGCGTATAGCAGCCTCTCTTAAGAAGATTATCACATCTGCTTGTAGTGCCGCCACCGCTATCTCCATTCAATTACCGCCCGGAGAAATTGATTCTCCGCTCGGCTCAGCGGGGCCTCCGCTACATTACCCAACATGCACCCCGGCCCGCGTGTCCGCCCGCATGCGGGGGCCGCCTATCTTTCTCAATATCGGTCCAATCAGCTGAGCTGCCGTCGCCGGTCTCAGTCGGCATCGAGCGGCACGTCCAAGCCTCAGATTAACTCTGCAAATGCATTGAAGGACCCCGGGCTGTTTTTTTTCTGTGTCGTCTTATACTCCCCGTGTCCTCTGACAGGCTCGTAAATAATGCAGGACTTTGCGATGATAACCGGCTCGTATCTTTTTGTTTTGTTTTACGCTTCTGGAGCTTTGGTTCATTTTGATTAAATTGACCCTCTTCGGTCAGGTTGTCATATTTACAAGTCACACGCACCGCCGCATGCCCCGTCTTCTTCTTCTGCAGTCTTTTAGGGGAAGCTGTTACTTCGATCACACATCCCCGATAATGAAACCTCGCAGCTTTACAGTAGGACTCCGTGCCCATGAATTAATGATGGGTGTTTTTTCTTTCCTTTTACTTTTGTGGAGTCGATCGGGCTGCCTGACAGTCTGACAGTGCACACAGGCCTCCGTCCTCACCAGGTACAAATAACCTTGCCGCTTATTGATTTTTGCTCTCTCCTCTTCTAAGTCCTGTGCAAACACCACGGATTGGAGCTGAGAGATGCATTATGCTGAGGCCGGGAAAAGGGGGTCCAGGAGTTATGAAGGTTTTGATATCTGCTGTGGTTCCTGCAGTGTGAAGGCGGCTCATATAGCAGGGCTTTAATGTCATGATATTGACTGAGTAATGTTATTAAAATGGAAAACAAAGTCACTTCTATATTGCTTTGTTACAATGGAGTGAAAGTCCAAAATTAGAAAGAAGCTGTGGCCCAACGTGACGATGAAAGCTAATAAATCCATGTGAAATAAAACAAGGGGGACGAAAAAACAAACAAAACAGAGCAGTGTTCATCGATGTCATTTTGAAAACTATAATCACATATTCAGATGCGGCCTCCGAACAGCGAGAGATAATGACTACAGTTTTTCCCCCCAGTAGAAATCACTTAACAATGTGCTGCAAACCAGGAAAATGTGTTATAAACAGCAGCTTCTGCAGCAGTTTCTGTATATAATCAGTTCAAAATTGGCAATTATTTTATGGAGAGGAAGTTCAAATCTCACCCTGATGGTTGTTTGTTTGTTTGTTGGTAATACCGTAACAGATGCTCAGTATTTACACAGGAAACAGGAAAAAGGCTCCTGTTTAGCTCTCGGGGGCCCTGACACATAATTAGCAGAATTTCCTGTATCCAAGGTTACAACATTGTTACCCGTAGTTCTATAAGCACTTTCTCAAACAAGGCCAACGTTTACTTTCCGCAGCAGTTCGTACTCAATTATCCGCTCGCATCATGCAGTCTTTTCAAAATAAACCCCCGTCTTTTTCCGGGAAAACAACTCGGGTTAGGTCGAGAAAAAGACCGTCGCTTGTGGACTACGGCGGTATTATTAAAGTATCACGGGACAAATACATCACTGTTGACTTCTCGTCTCAAACGGGGAACTATGGAACTCCTGTTTGAAAGATCTGTGTTTCTTCGTTCTTTATACTTCCTCGTTCACGATTACGTGGTGAAAAATACAAAATAATACCATGGGATATCTAGAAATTACTAGCGTGTTACTTGTTTGGATGGTTTAGCTACGGATGCTGGATAAGAACCGCCTGATCAGTTTAAAATCTGTTTCAACACCTGGGCTAGAAGCCTTCTCTCCTCTGGTGGATGAGGTCCAGGCCCAGAATGTGGAGAACCTTCAGACAGGACATGTGTAAACCCTGCAGCATAGGAAGTCATGCAGTCCAGCGGCGTTCCCTTCAACAGGGTTGTGAGGAAGTGTGAGTCCTTCTCCACCGAGGAGGCAAATGGCAACCAATGGAGAGTCTCCATTGGTCGCCATGGAACCTTGAAATTGAAGCGACACGGCGCTGACGAGGTGCTTGAATCTGCGGCTCCAGGCCTGTGGATACCTGCAGACGTGCGATCGAGTCTAGACATGCTCTCGTGGAACAGGGTCACAGCCCAGCGGTCTTTGTGAAATGAGACTTGGCTTCTGAACTATCAGGTTTCTGTCAAAAAAAAAGGAAAAAAGGATTTTGCTGTGTTGTGATCCAACATTTTCGTGCTTGAACAATGTTGGCTTGCATGCTTTTTTGGAAAGAAACGAGCAAATCTGGACTCAAAGTTAAATCTGCACCACTGGACCAACCACATTGAGACCCGAATCTTTAAACACACACTTTATGATTGTATTTGCTACCTTTCAACACCAACTGGACCGGACCAGATCATGTTCGTCACCGTCAGCTTGATTTACATTCAACACGCATTCAATGAAGTTCTCCTCTTGTTGTAGAAACTCTGAGAGCTTCAGGACTCATTAACACACTCAATTAACTTGTTTTTTATTATCTCCCTCTTCTGACTTGATCATTGGAACCGAACGAGCAGAGGATGGATGGTTTAGCGTCATAGCGGCTGGTAAATCCGATATATATTACCGGAATCTCGTTCTGCAGCCTGAGTGCCGAAGGGCGTCGAACTTGTTTGTGCAACATCGCCTAAAACGAGTGCGTTTAGGTCGGGGTTACTTACAGTGTTTTTGCCCGTGTGACCAAATTAAAACATGTTCCCTCTCCACAGGTGGACAGATGGGGTCACATATGGAATGAACATTAAGCGACGGCTACAGCAGGTGTCATTTTACTCAAGCGAACACGAAACACATTGTGAGAGTAGGCTTGATCCTCTCCCCTCACACACACACACATAGAAACAAACACACATACAATGCATAATCCCCTTTGGCACATTTTGTCACCTTTACCATCTGGATCAGCTGAGATGGGGAGCCAGCCGGCTGCCAACATGGCGGTTGGACAATCTTCAAGGATGTGGGTGATCGGTTCTTTGCCGCGGCCTTCAGGGACGCGTGAGGCTTTAACCTCCCGGTCGGTGGAGGCTGTGAGGACAGGAAGTGCATCCATCGCCACAGCTGCTCAAAAAGGCACACGGGCGGTACGGCGAGGAATTGGCATGCGCCTTTCTGAGAGTTTTAGTCTGTTTCTTTGCAACCCTATATTCATATCTGACCCCACATGTCATACACTTGATATTTGAAGACTTCAAAGACCCAATCATCTCATTGGATTATGTGTAAAAATGTGTTTAAACTCTCATTTATACCACAGACTGTCTATAGAAGTGGATGTAGTTAACATAACCCAATGCATTGTGGACTGCGGCTTTGAAGCCTTGATTTCGCCATTTTGGATTTTGGCCGTTGCCATCATGGATATTTACAACCGGTAAAGACGTATTATACTTTTCGACTGTGGTAGCGACCTGTCAATCACCTTGTAGCCCCGCCCCTAAAGCGTCCCCTGCTTTATGGTCTGTTTGACTCTAAATGACCATAATTTACTAAATGAACATCATGCTGTATTGAAGAAGACTTGAAACTAGAGATTGAGACATAAACTCATGTTTACAATGTTTACTGAGGGAATACATCAAGAGAAGTAGAGTCATTTATATAGACTTCTATACAACCAGAGGAGTCGCCCCCTGGTGGTCAGGAGAGAGAATGCAGCTTTAACACATGAAGCATATCCTTCTATACAACCAGAGGAGTCGCCCCCTGGTGGTCAGGAGAGATAATGCAGCTTTAACACATGAAGCATATCCTTCTATACAACCAGAGGAGTCGCCCCCTGGTGGTCAGGAGAGAGAATGCAGCTTTAACACATGAAGCATAGACTTCTATACAACCAGAGGAGTCACCCCCTGGTGGTCAGTAGAGAGAATGCAGCTTTAACACATGAAGCATAGACTTCTATACAACCAGAGGAGTCGCCCCCTGGTGGTCAGGAGAGAAAATGCAGCTTTAACACATGAAGCATATACTTCTATACAACCAGAGGAGTCGCCCCCTGGTGGTCAGTAGAGAGAATGCAGCTTTAACACATGAAGCATAGACTTCTATACAACCAGAGGAGTCGCCCCCTGGTGGTCAGTAGAGAGAATGCAGCTTTAACACATGAAGCATAGACTTCTATACAACCAGAGGAGTCGCCCCCTGGTGGTCAGTAGAGAGAATGCAGCTTTAACACATGAAGCATAGACTTCTATACAACCAGAGGAGTCACCCCCTGGTGGTCAGGAGAGAGAATGCAGCTTTAACACATGAAGCATAGACTTCTATACAACCGTTTTTCTTGATCAATAATCAAGAAAAGTGACATCATGATACTCTTACTTTTTTAATTTTTAGTAAACAACTGTACAAATAGCACGATAACACATTTTAGATTGTTTTTTATGGACGGATGCAACATTTGAACATTTGAGAGCAATTGAACAGCAGTTGAAAGTCTTGCTCATCCCCGGTGTTCTAGCTTCAGCCCGACACTGTTTCCTCGGGCCCTGCAGAGCCTGCAGAGCCTGCAGATAACCGCCGACTGCTCCGTCTCAAACAATCGGCCCCCGAGTCACCCGTCGGTGCCAGAGGCGGGCGGCGGGCGGCCTCTGTTGAGGCTGGTTCTCTGGACACATGCGAACACAAGAGGGCCGGAGAGCAGATGGCTCCCCGCTTCGGTTCCAACGCTGCACTTTAATCTCGGGGCCCGTAAATTGCTTATCGGAGCCACAGTTTGAACATTTGGCTAAAAGCCCCGATTGTAAACACTCCTCCTCCTCCTGCTGCTCCTCCTTTTCCCCCCAGATGCACAGCGGCCTTTTTCTGTGCCGCACTTTGCCGGTTATCATCGGCCGACGCTCGATGGCGCTCAGAAAGAAAAGCCACTTTCTGTTGGCAGATGCTCGCGTCTGACTCGACCTTCTGCGAAGCGCAGCCGTCTCATCGCTCTTCCCCGGATCAACTGCCTGTTTCCTCAGACATGAAGAAGAGTTGAGGGGTAAACCCAGCGAGTGCCAGGTGGTTTATTGGCTTCCCTGTTTTTTCTTTTTTGACTGGCAGCCTCGCGGACAAATCTGACAGCAGGACGATGAACAGTTGAATGATGAATCCGTCTGTTTCTAAAAAGTGTTGTTTTTTTTTTTTACCAGAATGACGGACGAGCTGGCGGGAAAAAAAAAAACGACTGCAACACGTAGAGAGGACATGTGAGAGGAGAGAGACTGTAGTACAGAAACCAAAATAGCAAAGCTGCTGTTTTCCCCTCGGGATTGTTTTTGTTTTTCTTCTTCTTCTTCGTCCGTCCTCTCCATCACCCTCTCACCTCCTTCCTTTCCTTGCTCTGCTCCCTTCGGTGGTTCCTTTCCTTTCCTTGTCCCCTTCCTTTCTGTCTTTGCTTCCTTCTCCTTCCCACTCTGTGCTCCCTTTCCCTTCTTCTTTTCCTTCCACCTTTTTCTTTTTCCTCCGTCTCTTTTACGGAGCAGAACGGCACATTTAGGTATTCAAGTGGATCAATGACCCAACAATTTTCCTTATCAAGACTCCTATCGTCATTTTACTGAATCACCAAGCATCAACTCCTCCCTCCCTTTTCCCAACTCCTCTTTCATTCACACCTTTTCCTCCACCACCCGTTTTTATTTCAGCTCAATCACTCCCTATCTTGATTTATTGCCACACTCTTTTACTCTCTCTTCACGCTTCATTTCTTTCCTTCCCTTATCTCGTCCTCTTGCTCTTCTTACCTTCCTCCCTCTCTGCCTCCTTTATTTCCTTCCTTTCTCCTCTACTTGTGTATATTAAATGACTCCTTACTTTCCTTTTCTTCCATTACTCTCCCTCTTTCCACTCCAGCTCCCCTTTCTGTCCATCTTTCTTTCCATTTCCAACTACTGTCTCTCTCCATATTTCACTTCCTTCCTCAATCTTGTACTTCCTTAAACCTTTCTTCCCATCATTTCATTCATCCTTGAGTCTCACAACACCACAGAAACAAACTTCCCTCTCCTCTCCTTCCCTCTTCCCTCTTCCCTCCCTCCCCTCTCTGCAGTGGCGACAGAGATTTACAAATATTCCGTCCTGTCGGTGTGTTTTCAGCCGGTCTGCCTCTTCCACTCGGCCGTCCTCTCGCTCGTCGCTTCGCCTCACCGTCTTCAACACCAGCTCAGCGGCTATTTGCAATTCATACTTTCCTTCGTTTCTTTTTTTGTTGATGTTGCCAAAACAGGAACATGGCTATTTTTAAAATCAAAGAGGGGCAGAGGCCAGCTACGTAGTCGCTGGGACTCAACAGGTGTTTTAATCTGCTGGAGGAAGGAAGCGATGATGTGCCGACTGAGAGGAGTTGAGCTGTAAATATTCCAGCTCTGCAGACCAGTGGACGTTTTATCATTAGACCTCAGGACCGCCCTGCGTGAGCGTGTGTGAGCCGAATGCTAAAGGAGAGGCATTTATATTCCTGAAGGGCTGAGGAACAATATTTAGACTCAGAAACAAATGCACCTTTTCTTTCATGCCGGCTTCTCAGATGCTTCTCAGATGCCAATTTTAATTACTTCCATGCTTAAATTTAAATAAACTGGCTTTGGTCTGCGTGGACACCAGGTGCATGCTGGGATACGAAGATAATACATTTCATTTGTGTTATTTATTGTATACAAAATGCATATTGCAGCTGGTACGGCTGTGCAGGGAGACTAATACATAACTGTAATTGGGGAATAATTAAGTGTGATATCGGTAGTTACTGTGTAACGAGAGTTCATTAACACTGAAAAGTGGACTGTCAAAGTAATTTAAAGCCCGAACGCAAACAAACAAACACACACACAGTACACACACACACACACACACACACACACACACACACACACACACCGAGGGGCGGGCTCATGCAATCTCGGCCCCTCCGAGGTTAAAGTTTAGCATCCTGAGCCGCATCAACGCCGAGTCATGAGGAGTCAGAGACAGGAAGTGAGGAAGGGTGTTGGAATGCACCCCCGTTTGGGTGCCTCTCTCTCTCTCTCTCTCTCTGACTCGTCCTTTTCATCCTATAAATGAAGCAGTGTTCCCCTCCTCACCTTGACCTCCCCTCTCCTCCCCTCCGCCTCGCTCCGTCTCTCAAATTACAATTACGGTAACGACCGTTTGAAAAAAAGGCCCCTGTAAGGTCGGCGAGGAGCTTTTGTTAATTACTTTGAAGCCGCTGCAGGAGACGCCGGGCGACTCATTAATCTGGTCTCACTCTCCCCGTGCACTCTGGTGGAATTCTGTTTTAAAAGCCGGTTTTAGGTGTTTTTTTTACTGTGGTTATCGAGCCGTTTGACCGGCGGAGTTCAGGAATGTGCCGGTGCGGAGCTTCTGAATACGTGAGCAGCAGTGTGTCATTGGGAGCGTGTGTTGGCTTAGGAAGTCACTGTCCTCATCTCACGAGGAAACAGAAAGCACGAAGAGGCAGAAACAAAACAAACAATCACAGGACCTTCAACCAGGAGGCCGGGGTTCGTGTCCCAAAGTGTTGTTGCGTTATTTTGAAGTTCTGTTGTTCTTTTTGGTACTTATGTTACATTTTACTGAGTTTATGTACTTATTCTATATGTTTTCCCTCAACATAACTAAGTGGCTTTGCTGCAATAGCTTTGGAGCGTCATAGTTTGTCGCTCTTGACTTCTATGATGGATGTTGTTTATATGTTGTCTATTTTTTACTTTTTTAACTGTTTTTGCACTATGTTTATATGTTATATGTTGTCTATTTTTTTACCCTTTTAACTGTTTTTGCACTATGTTTATATGTTATATGTTGTCTATTTTTTACTTTTTTAGCTGTTTTTGCACTATTCCCTTTATGTCTTCTGTATGTTTACACAAATGGAAGAAGTGACAATAAAACTGACTTTGACTTTGACCCACTAATCAGCGCTAAGCATTTTGGGTTGAACAATTATTTTTAATAAACAGCGCTGTGCCCTCAATGTCTGATTTAATATAGAATATACACAATTCTGTTTATGAACTTGCACTTATATTTGACTGAATATTAATTAAATATATATATTTATATGAATATAATATTTTCTTTTTTTCTTTTAAGGATTTTTGAATAGATGCTAATTTTAAATATATATATTTTTTAAACCTCCGTTACAGTGAGTGCCTAAACGTAGCCCCAGAGGTACACACACCCATTTGAGAACCAGTGTGTTAGAAAGTGAGCGGTTGGGATGAGAACGTGTTGAATGAATAACAATAATGACAATAACAATAGTTCCGAGGTGCTTCACAAGAAGAGATATCAAAACGTTGAAAAGATATACAAATGCCAAACTCTACAGGGTTTTTTTTTTTAAAAGCTTTTTAAACTCCAGCACTGATCTGACATTGAGGGGGAGGATTTGATTTTCTGATCTTCTGGTTACCGGAGCAGAATAAATGGTGAAGAGTTCTGAAATGTCAAGCCAGAGCATCCAGAATCTTACATGTAATCCTGTAATGAGGGGGAACAGGAGTGAGGTGGAATCTCCGTGTGTTTGTGGGTCTTGACTATACTCTGGTTTCGGGGAGCATATCCATGGCTCGGCAGTGTTTCTCATCAGCAGAGAGCAGGATTGGTCGAGACTCTTTCTGTCTGCAGCTGAATCGCATTCAGACCACAAAGACATGAAGGAAAATGATCCTCGCTTATTCGAATCAATTCCATTCCTCACGGACAGAGCGTCTTTTTTGGATATGTCACACATTTAAACCACGTTTGTCTTGCAGATTCTTCCCATTACAAAGAGCCTGGCATGCAATTACTTTGCCAAACAAAATAGAAACATCAGGGAAATCTATTTCCCTCAAATTGGTTAATGGAATATAAGAATGCTGTGACTTCAGTGCGGGACGTGACCACATTTCAACGGCGAGGTCACGGTGTACTGACACGTCCTGGAGGACCCTTCCACACCAACGGCATGCTGGGAAGTGGAATCACCGGGAAGTCAGCAGCGACAAGACTTTTGTATACCGTAAAAGTCGGGTTACAAGCTGCTCCTACCTCCGGTCAGTGTCCCCGCTGTAGCTAGCTAGCAGCTGTAGCTAGCTAGCAGCAGCGCTAGTTAGCGCTGCTGCTGCTACTGCTGCTGCTACTGCCTGCGTCCCCTCTGCCCAACTCGGGTGTCGAGCCGGGGCTGGTCCCGATACCTTCGGTGGTTGTCGGGGAGCTAGCAGAGAGCTAGCTGGAGCGCTAGCTTGCTACAGCGGGGAGCTAACGGGGACACTGACTGACGGTAGTAGCGGTTTGTAACCCGACTTTTACGGTAGTTTCTTTTTGACTTGTTTCTATTTTATTCATTTTTAGATAGATTATTGGGTCATATGTGCTTTTTATGTAAGCCAATAATTCAAACAAAAGCATATTAGAACTGTAGATATTCACTACACCGTGTTCGTGTCAGTTTCTTTTCACATGTCCTTTTGTCCTCTTTGGAGGGCTGTGCAGACTTTTATGATTTGTGTATATGCATGTACGAGCGCACACCCGACTCCATTTCTAAGATCAATTTAGCTCCAATCAGCCAGGCAGCCTGGTTGTCGGCAAACCAGCAGAAATAAATACTTTCACCGGGTGACCCCCAGTGTCAGCCATGTATTTGCAGTCGGCCAATTACTTATCTGGATGGACGCGTGCACGCTACTCGCTCGGTGGCTCCTCTGCACCATTTTGCAGAGCCAAAATTGCTTTCATCCAGAGATGGTGGAAAATACAAATAGGTTGGATGCATAATATTTCACGGAAAATAGGAAAACCCGCGTTTCTTTTCGGGTGGGGGGAAATGAAAGCAGAATAAGGAGGAAGCAGAGGTACTTAAGTCGCAGGGTGAAACATGCCCACTGGGATTTTCAGCCGATGAACCAATGATTGCCTGTCATCAAGATGAATTTAGGTGGCATTTAGGTTCAAATGGCTTAAAGTAGCCCTCTGCATTGCAGCTCTTGTTGATGGAGAGGATTAACAATCACTCCAGCTCATGAATGAATTGCAGTTATTATCTTTTCATCTGAGTTCAGACCTGCTCTCTGTTGTTTGTGGCTCTTCGTCTCCCATCTTTTCTCTCAGAGAGTCCAGCATCCATGTTTATCAGGTCGTAATATTTCAGTGAGAATACTCAAGGCCGCAGATATTTACTTATTCATTTCTCAACGGAGGCTTTTTTTTGCTGTGTATCCTTTTCTTTCAAGCAACAATAAGCAGCTGTTAAAGAATTTGTCGTTTATGCACATTTCTCTTAATTCCCGTCCCGTAGAGATATTTCTTGCAGCTACGCTTTCGCTTTAATATCGTTTAACAGCCCTACACATTGTGTCTAGTTATCAATCCTTCTTGGTGCAATACTATCTTTGAAGATGCTTTCTTGCAGCAGCATTCAACATGCATACACAGAAAAATGAAATGTTGACGAGACAATTCTGCACCTGCAGGAGCAGCAAAGAAACCAGCGCCATGGGAAGTAACTCTCCATTTCATCTCTAATGCAAATGAAATAACTTGAAAATCAAACTGTATGCAAGCTCTGTGTTCAAGCTTTTATGTTCTAAAGAAAAATACAAAATACATATAAATAGAATACTTAGATTGCATGCATCAACACCAAAGTTGGAAACCAATACATAAGAAGAATGAGATGTGCTGAGATGCATTCAATCCCTCACCAGCATCATTACAACCTTTTGAAAGTGAGCAGATATTTGGACAATAAGTGTCACATAGTGTTTTAATGCTGCAGCTGTTTGCAGAAGCCCACTCCAAGACAAAAGGTACAATGGGCATAATGTTAAATATTCACCTCATATTTAATAATTTAAGCTCCTGTCGGCAACAGCAAATTAAATCATGTTTCATAATCAGTTTTATTTACTGGGGAATGTTGTCCTTCGGCTACCTGCTTATTCATATTTATTTAATAGCACTTAGTTGTTGGTCAAAGTAGCTTACTGCATGCAATTAACTCAAGTTTATTATCACATACCATAGTAATACACGTTATTTTTTCAAAATGTGGAGTCAGAGAATAATGAGCTGTAGTCTTCGACGGTGACTGAAGTAAAAAAACAACTTTCTCTTTGATCTTTTCGTCCACTTTGGTTTAGTTTTTATTTTATTTTAGTGCGGCTGTTTTGGTGTCCGTTCGCTTTTGAATATTTATTTTGAAGCTTTAAATTTTCATGAGTATACAGTAGCTTTCGCTTGCATTCCAAGATGAACTAAACCATATTCATAAAAATATAAAAAAAATAAAGCCCTCTGTGATAAACAGATGAGTGAGAATGCAAACGATGGAACAAAGAAAGTTACATTTTCGACCACAACTACAAGAGATCTTTTCTAAATGTATCCCTCAATGTCTCATTAACAGCCAGCAGCTCTGTATAACATAGACTCAGCATCACGTAATTGACCGACGTGAAGCTTGTTCCCGTCTCCATTCGGCTGTCAAACCGCTCTCCGTCTTCATGTTCCATTGTTTCCCCTCTGGGCTGCTTTTGATGCGTTCAGTGACACACCAGTCAGATGGGAAAACAGAGCTCTTGCAGCGGGAAACCAGAGCTACTGTTTGAAACTGAGCCAGAAGTAAAGAAAGAGACAGACCTCTGAAGCTTCATGTTCTCAATGGCATTCAAATGTTTGGTCGATCAAATTCACTGTCAGGTATTTAGGAGAATTTAAAGCCACGTATTCATGTTCAAAGCAGACCTTGGATGTAATGGAAGTCCGTTCATTGTAAGCCAGGCCTGTGGTTTGGTGTAATGGTCGCCATCATAGAAAAGTCTCCTGTCATTTCTCTTCTCCATGCATCAGCCACTTTCCATCTTTCACTGCAGTGGTCACTGCAGTAATGTATCAGATATCTGCATCTCAGATTGCAGTCTGCCACAGCTTTTTGATCATTTTTTACTTGCAAGCACCTGAATATAATGTATTATTTCATCCAGTAGATACAACAACACACTTACACGATGACTGTGTGTTTCTTGGAAACAAAAAAGAGAACAGAAGATGAACTACGTTAGTATTTGCCCTGCATACGAGCTGCTGAACATATTCTAGGAGGAATGAAAACATGATAAGACAAGCTGCATTGACATTTCCTAGAGAAGAGGAGTGTCTCAGGCTTATATGGAGCCGCAGAGCAGAGGAACTGAGGGCTTTGTGGTATTGAAATGTGATTTATTTTTCATGCGGGGGGTGAGGAAAGTTTCAGAGCAGCAACGTCGAAGGCAGCAGAGAATCCTGTGTTAAAAGGCGAGATAAGATCTGCTCGGAGCTAAAAGCGTCTTGTAGGCAACTAAACAAAAAACTGCATAAATCAGCAAAGCAACCAGAGGTCCGAGTGGACGGTAATGAGGAGGTGATGTGTACTTTAACTGTCCTGCTCTGCTGAAAGCCTCTTTATGCCTTCAGGGCACAAAGCTCTTTGGACCCAGTCAGCATTTTGAATATAAGAGGTATAAAAGGATGGGAGATCCATGGGTTTGGATGAAAGACCCGCGGTTGTAAAAAACAGAGTGTTGAAGTGTCCAGATCTGCTGTGTCTTTATTGGCACTTGGGCACAGCTGCACCACCGAGAACAGAAACAGAGAAAAGTAGTTCACACAATATGTGGCAGAAGATGTAATACCTGGTCCTAATTGCTACTAGAAGGCGGTGGGGAAAAAAACAACCTACTGATGGTTGCATCCCGCTGATCGTTCTCCAAGACCTTCGTGTCTCTTTGTTGTGTTTGTAGTCTGGACGCAGTGGACGGGAGGGATCAGGGTGCTCTCATTTAGACACTTTGACAAGTGGGTCGGCATCTGGCATCCTGCTCGAGAACGGTTTCAATCTTATTCATCAAACAGGACTTTTTCAGTGGTGGTCGGTGACGACTCCCAGTCTGACTTGTGGCGTTCCCCAAGGCTCCATACTCGGCCCACACGGATGTATGCTGTCACACACATCCGAGTAGAAGACAAGGAATCTCTTTCTGTATGTGTGTGCGTGTCCTTTGCAGTGTCTTAAGAACCATTCATCTGATCGACTTCACACTTATTGCAGTGTTGAACTTTAAATTTGATACTTATTTCATATATATATATATATATATATATAAAGTCTTCTGCAGCAGTTATTTGCAGTCTGCGTCTGATCGCTGGATATACTAAAGTTACAACCAAACTCTTTTTAATTTCCCTGCAGTCAACGCCACACCAAATCCAGTACCACTATTATGCTAAAAATATGCACATTTAAATCCCTTTGGAACCATTATTTTTTTCCGTCTGAAAATAAAATACCGGATGTCCATCCCAATTTTTCAAAAAATATCTCTGCTCCCGGTCTACAAATGTCAAACAGCCAGAAACCTGGGTATAATATTTGACAGTGACCTTTCATTTGAAAAATAAGTTATAAAATTGATGGACTTTTTTCATCCATCATCATCATCATTTTAGAGGAACCTCAGAAGTCTTTTCTCTCTCGGGCCTGATCTCCAGACGGTCATTGATACTTGAATATATATTCTTGGTGAGATTATTTCAATTTTCTTTATTCAGAGTTAAACCAAAGACATATTTAGTGCCATGCGCTGCTCATTAAAGTGCACAATATTACAATAATACATGTTGTTATAGTTTGCAGATGCTTATACAACAGTCTACCGTCGAGACCAGAGGTCCGGTTCCCGGGGGGAAGACTGTACATTCTGGTTTGGTTGTTTGTGGGATGACATATTTTTGCATCCTCCTATGAAGCTCTGGCAGGTAAAAAAAAAAAGAAGTCAAGGACAACAGAACTGAATCAGTTCGGTTTGCATAATGTCTGAAGGGACAAATGTATCACGAGCACAATTTGTCCCAATCGATGGCAGATCGGTTAAATTCAGTCGTCGCCGTGTTACCAATGCAATGCGAGCATTTATGAAGCGGCGTCTGCATCAAGCGTGGGATTGATTGAAGATGCACTGGAGACGAGGCGGCACGTCCATGTTCACTCTGCCGCTCGATGTAAAAACAAGAAATTCACTTTTCCAATGATTTAGCAGCTTTCGGAAGTCTTTCTCACCGCACACAGCTCCGTGTTAATATTGCTGTCAAGCAAAAAATAAAAAATAAACTCGCACATTTGCAGATTTCCGCATCAATATTGACTTGGCACACACGAGTGCAGAATCTAATGAGAAAGGACTCAGATCAGTGATTCCTCTCAGGGAGTCCCGACCCCCTGCAGGCGCGTAATGCTTTTGGGTGGTCGAAAGATTATTTAATGATATGAATTCAATTTATAATACGCTCTCATAACCTTGCTTCTCTCCCCTCGCTTCTCAAATGAAGAATATTTGCTTCCTCCGGGCCTTCTCTGGTAATAAATCAGGTGGCGTGGCCTGCAAATGGTCCTCTTCTTCTGTGGTATCGTCGGGGTGGGTCACCTGCAGTATATGGGTTTGTTGTTTGCAGTTGGAAGGCATTGCATTATTATGCAATGGATCTGATATTAGTATTTGAAAATATTATTATTATTAATATTATTAGTTCCATGTCATTTCCATCCGTGCAAAAGGTTAGAGGAAGATGAATGAGCGTTTACAGAGCGGCACAGTAGTCTGTTTATTTTGTAAGTGTGGGAGTAAATTGCAAGAGCAGCTATTAAGGGCTTGGATGATTAATCACATTAATCACATTAATCACATGCACGCTCAGAGCAGGAAGAACCAATAAGACACCGGGATGTTTCCTACATCCACCCCCATGCCCCATTAAGAACCTTAACGGCCGAAAAGTTATCCTGCAAAACATTATGAAAAGCTGTTTTTACACGCGTGGAATCTTATTTCTAGTAGCAATTAGCAAACTTATTAAAGCATACCTCAAACTGAAACAAGAGAGAGACTTTAAGTGGAGTACTTATTTGCAGTTGGATAGGTTTGGGTGCAGGAACGAACCAAGGAGGAAGTGATAATGTTGTAACTTCAGCTGGAGAATAAAAGACAGAAAGAAGAAGATGAAGAATGGGCTGTGATTTTTGGAGAGGTTTGGAGCAGCGGAGCTGAATGTGAAAAAGGGAGGGAGACGGGATGATTGGAGGCCGATCAATATTCATGGCTCTGAGGGGTCAAAAGGGCCTTGAAACAGTTTCGGGGAAGCTGCGCGTGAATGTTTTCACTCAGCAATGCGAGGAGTAAGAAAAGAGCCGCTGCTGACCTCGTGTCATAGACGTCCACGTCGCTGATTGATCTGCAGCGGCAGTCAAAAAAAGTCTGTTTTTTTTCCGGGGGACGGGTTTCATCTCGTCTCCCTGTCTGTACGTTGTAATTAGCCCGCGGGCGCAGATCAGCGGCGTGCGGCGCGGCTCTGGCAGGCTCATTAAGATGCTTCTTTAGGACACTTTGGCGCAGGAAGCAATCACAACCCGGGACGCCGCCAGCGATCGGAGCGTCAGAAGCTGATGCGTTAATGATCGCGGCCGAAGGGAGAAGCTCTGCAAGCGAAGCCGTCCCGGTGGAGCCGGGACACCGCGCCTCGTCGGTTGTGATGTAGGTTACCTCAGGACATTTGTATTTTTTCACGTTTTCATACTTTTATACATACCTACAAACGAAGCATTCCTAATCGATGCAGATGTTGCCGCAACCGACTGGTTTGGTCGTGACTTCGTCCGCCTCGTGTCCTTCGAACAAACGATGTGCATCGCGTGTTTCACGGTTACATTCACGCCACTTATCTCACCAGCTGCATCACCTAACCATGCACTCTTTAACCTGTTGAGCCCTAGCGTCCCCCAATCCCTTTTATATCAGGAAAATCAAGAAAAAATCATGGTATAAATCCCTCCCCCCCAAAAAAACAAACATGTTAGGTATAAAATTAAACATAAAAATCAGGGCTACAATAATATATAATCCCGATGTACAACCTCTAAACACAACTCAAACAATAAATAGGATTAGGGGTTAGGGTTATTAGGGTTAGGGCTTAAAGGGCTACGCACCATGGCACCATATAGGGTGAAGCAGACCTGCAACTTCTATTTTCGCTGTGTTTCAATCTTTATTTACTCTTAACCAGTAACATACATACTAATGTTTACACATCTGAACAAAAGCTCACATGGGTTGCCTATATTATAACACCAAAATGATTCAAATATCCCTTGTGGTTGCAGAGATACACCCTTTTTAGTTTGGGTATGTTATTTAACGTCTGACTTGTGGTGTTCCCCAAGGCTCCATACTCGGCCCCCTGTAGTTCTGTGTATGCTGAGTAGAAAACAAGGCATCTCTTTCTGTATGTGTGTCCGTGTCCTTTGCAATATCTTCAGAACCATTCACCTGATCTACTTCACACTTAATGCAGTGTTGAACTTGGTGCAATTTAAATGTGATACTCGTTCAATATATATAACGTTTGAATGAACAAAAAATGGCATGTCTTCTGCAGCAGTTCTTTGCAGGCTGCTTCTGATTGCTGCCAATAATAATCAAAGCCATAATTGCGTGTAAACCGTCTGTAGATAATTTCTCATCCAGCAGCTGATGAGATATTTCCGTCTTGATCGACACCGACACCCGATAGCTGCAAAAAAAAAATACTCGTAAAATAAAAAGACAGATAAGGGACGTGGCTTGATCTCATTAACGGCGACTCGTCTTTATTAGTCTGAATTACAGCCTTATCGGTTTCTTAATATGTTACTGAATGGATTTGACAATAATGAGAAGTATTAAAGTGACGCTTCAGTCAGTCACTCCTCCCTTTGACCGGTTATATTATCATTTTGCATCAGGCCGAGTCGCCCGATTCTAATGAAAACGTTTTAATTAGATCTCTCTGAGGTTTCATTGGAAGCAACGGTTATTATCGTTTTATTTGTACGTGCCAACAGTCAAAGAAACGACTGCTGGGCTCAGGATTCTGGTCGTAAAGCTGCCGCCGTGCCCTTGAGCCGGGCATCAAACATGCGCACGCCTCGGTGTTCAAGTGACGGCGGTTCGATCCCTCCGGAGGATAAACGAAGGTTTCAGAAAAAGTGTGCGATGGGTCAGAAGCGCCATTACGTGTCTTATTGAAACCAGAGGAAGACTTCTTTGACTGCATGACATTTCCATTTGCGGTGGAGACGCCGGACGCTGAATGTCCGTGAAAAGCAGTTTGCTGTGACGAAATTGAATTCTGTCAGTTTGTGTGTGTGTGTGTGTGAGAGAGAGAGAGAGAGAGAGAGAGAGAGAGAGAGAGAGAGAGAGAGAGAGAGAGAGAGAAAGAGTGTGTTTTAAAGAGTATGAGAGGCTGGATGCTTAAATCACCGTGTGACCTTCCGTGTGTGATGTTATGTGTGATGGTGTGTCTGGGGGAGGGGCCGGTTTCGGAGTTGATTATTAAGGAGGCGGGCCTGGAGGAGGCCGTGTTGGCGTTTGGGGGTCAAGCAACGGGATGATGGATTATGGGATGTTTGCCTCCTTCCACCCAGCTAGCTCACAACAGTCACGGCTGCCATTTTCTGCGCTAATATAAGCTGAATGAGTGTGCTGTGTGTGTCATTACAGCATTATATATATATATATATATATATATATATATATATATATATATATATATATATATATATATATATATATATATTTATATTTCTGATAGTGTGTGTGTGTGTGTGTGTGTGTTTCCATGCTTTCCTGAGTAAAAAGCTCTCATCATTGTAGCTTGAGGGTTTGTTAAACAGCAGATCTGTGATGATTCCGCATTAAAAACCCTTTTTAAAGACTGAAGAGTTCTTTAATGAACTCAATCAGATTAAATACAAATAAAAAAATCCATATCTTGATTTGACTGGTTTACTTCTGCCAATAAAGTTCCTCTCAAGGCTTTTTAAACTAGAGCCACCGAAGACACGTTACATTCCTGTAAACTAGTGTAACAAGTGTAGCAGTCGTGTGACCGAGGTAAAATCTCATTTATAACATGAACAATTGTGTGAATACCAGCGGGCGCGACCTTGTTTTGTTGCAGCTTTAGTGTTGCAGCTGAACCCTCTTCCTCTTAAACACAGAGACTTCTGGGTAACTCTCTGACGATGAGGATGAAAGTCCTGGCA
>NC_136604.1:21352823-21422823 GCF_910589615.1 Taurulus bubalis
CGAGACGGATGTCAGCGCGTGACGTCCGACCGGAGCGCCGCCCGCCGAGGATCAGATTCATCAGCGTTGAAAGCGCTGGCGTGTTTATTGATTCCTGAGAGGACAGCCAGCGTGTACATTTAGCTCCTCACTTATCTTTATTGCCACCGAGAGAGCCGAGGACCTCCGGCGCGGCCCGCCAGAGCCATTACCGCACCTGAAAGCCCCCCCTATTATCTGGCGGATAATAGGATCACCGACACAGAGGCAGGGCCGGCTAATTTATTTAGCGCGAAGAAACAAGAGAAGCAGCAGGACGAGCGTATTAAGTCATTATGGGAACACTTGACGTTTTTGCAAAATAAGATATTCATAGAAGGAAATCTATATTTAGAGGGGAGCAGCTTGTTTTTTCTGCAGCTTGTATGTATTCAACAGACCAGGAGCGTTGAGATCACACATATAATCAGATCCGGAGAGACTTCAGACAGGTGCAACGGGCTTTTTTGGGCTTTTTTTCCAGCCAATCCGATCCGATCTGGCCCCTGAGGGTTCAGCGTACTCTTCCTGCTCCGCGGGGTTCAGAGCCCTTCTGCTGTCAAATCTCAGGAAGTCTTGTGTTGTTGTTGTTTTTTTGTCAACTTGCAACTTCAAAAACCAATCCAACCATAACAAATAAATGCGTCTCTCTCCGAGGATTTGATATTGAACTGTCACGCAAGATCAACTTCCCAAATAACAGCACATCCCCTCTTCCCTTGCCAATAAACAAATGCAGAGATTGATAAATCTGTGCTCGGCCTGGAGGCCGGTTTCCAAGAGACTTTGGCTGCAATTCAGATGAGACTAAGCAGGAAGTGATATGAATACTAACGAGGGCAAATTATGCAAGAATCCGCTTTTGTTTGTCGTATTTTTTCTCCGTGTTTACGCCGTTTCAAACTGTCCATATGAATCGATTGCGAAGATGGAGATTGATTTTTTTTTGCCACAAACCCCTCCAGGGGGTCCACCTTCCTTGAAAGCATGCATTTAATAGGTGATAGGGGTCAAGGGTGCAGGATGTTATGAGTTCCTGCCCCGAGACATTTAGACACACACACACATGTTATTGTTCCGTCAATATCACGAAGCCTCACTAATAGATTTTTTTCCCTCCGTCACACATCTACACACACTCACATGCATGCAGATCCAGAAACAGCTGCCTCAGCATATGGTGCGATGAGCCGTAATGCATTCTGCTGCCGAGGTGTGTGTGTGTGTGTGTGTGTGTGTGTTTGGTTTATAGCTGGTGGGAGCGGTCCTCCTGGAGCTCTTGATCACATTTGTGTTATTGAGCGACCCAGAAAATATCATATACATATTGGGATTGCGCGTTTCTGCCAACCACAGCATACCTTGAATGTCAATATCTTCAACGATATCTCCGTGATTATGGTGTCATACGGCCTCCAGGCGTGGTTATAGAAACACACAGCGGTGTGTGGTTAACGTTGCGTAACAATTGGTTTGGTTTGAGCAGCGAAACCAAAAAAAAACTGTAAAGTCGGTGTTTGCTTTTGGTTTAACATGGGACTCAAATCAATGTCTCCTGGGTGAAAGTCCTGTGTTTGTTCAACACGTCCCTCCTCCTCCTCCTCCTCCTGTGATTGGCTGGTGTGAGCTTGTTAAAGCGAAATGCAGGTCTGAGCCCGTTTGTCTGGTTGGGAATCTCCAATGTGTGTATTTTGGGTTCGGGTGAAGTGTTCCCTGCTCGCCGCCTTGCAGGTGTCACACAGCGCAGCGGGTTTTGTTAGCTTAGCCGCCGTGGCCGCTGCCAGGCCGCTGAAGCTCACGAGCAAACTGCAGGCCGATGTCGAGCAGATTAACTCCGCCGGTCAATATTTGGGGAGCAGCGGCCCGGTATAGTCACGGAGGCGGTCCGTTAACCAGAGCGGCGTGGGGTTGATCCCCCAAAAGCAGCTGCTGAGGAATGCAGTCAGGAGTTTAATCATTTTAGTCATCTGTTGATCGTCTCTTCCATCGTCTGGGTCTGAAGGAAGTGAGGAATTCACATTGGGGGATTCTTTTTCTAAACTCCTAAAGATTCAAGAATTAAATAAAGATTTAAAACAAAACCAAAGAATAGGAAAGTGAAAAAATCTCAAAATGGAGAAGTTGAACATGTCTGTAGTCAAATGGTGACTGTTGACCAAGTTAAGTTTAACACTATTACTTACAAAAAGGAGGATTTATTTTATAATTTGACATCAACATTTTGATTATTTGGCATCAATATAAATAGTGTTACTTTACAGTTTTATTATTACCAGAAGCTTTTTTCTTATTTTTTACATTACTAAAATGTGAATATTTCACATTTCTTTGAATATGAGCCTCAATCTGTTCTCAAACCAGCAGTTACACCACATCTGGTTGTACTGGGCAGCTCCCAGTACAACCAGTTACTACATATCCGTAAGCAGTCTTCTGGGATTTGAACCCACAAACCCAACTGTATCTGGAGATACAATTAAATAAAGCAATTAAAGCCTTTTTTCCCCCAGATTTTGTTCACACAAATCAGCGCTGCAGGAAACAGCTGATTCTTTTGGCTTCGGCGTCTCGAGCTGCACAGTCACAGCTAAACGGAACAAACTGTGATCATCGTAGTATTAACTGTGATTATCCATCTCGGCTAATTAGCCAACATTAGTCCACGAGGTTTTTCAACCACGGCAGCTGCGAGTCAAGTGAACATAACATTTCAGTATTTATACGGAGGCAGAATTATGCAATTACCAATTATGCAAAAGTAAGGAAATGTACACAATGGAGTGTGCAGGTTTCTGGTGGTGTGCAGCGTGTGTGCTGCTGGTATTCATCAGACCAGAACGTACTCATGAACTGGGAGAGCCAGACAGCTGGCGAGATATCGAGGGTCGCGACCAAAAGGGTGATTGTGATGTCTGAGGTTATGGGTGAGTGATTATTTACATCGTGATGAGAAGGGGTTTGGGGGTTTTGGAGAGAACACATCTGCCGCTGTAAACTCAGGATAAAATGTTACATCCGCAAAGCTCCCATGTGGATTACGTTTTGTTCTGTTCCTGACAATTATCCCTCCGACTCCTTCGCTGAGCCCTCAGCGTTGCGTTAGCTCGTTACAACGTTCTATTAATGGGCCTGTCGGTTCCTGTTCTGTGTCTTCGGTGTAACTGTTAACAGCCGGTTTGCTGGGGCGCAAACAATGAGTGTCTTCGTCTTAAAGTATGTGGAACCTCGTCTTAAAGTATGTGGAACCTCGGTCTTAAAGTATGTGGAACCTTGTCTTAAAGTATGTGGAACCTCGTCTTAAAGTATGTGGAACCTCGGTCTTAAAGTATGTGGAACCTCGTCTTAAAGTATGTGGAACCTCGTCTTAAAGTATGTGGAACCTCGGTCTTAAAGTATGTGGAACCTCGTCTTAAAGTATGTGGAACCTCGTCTTAAAGTATGTGGAACCTCGGTCTTAAAGTATGTGGAACCTCGTCTTAAAGTATGTGGAACCTTGTCTTAAAGTATGTGGAACCTCGTCTTAAAGTATGTGGAACCTCGGTCTTAAAGTATGTGGAACCTCGTCTTAAAGTATGTGGAACCTCGTCTTAAAGTATGTGGAACCTCGGTCTTAAAGTATGTGGAACCTCGTCTTAAAGTATGTGGAACCTCGTCTTAAAGTATGTGGAACCTCGGTCTTAAAGTATGTGGAACCTCGTCTTAAAGTATGTGGAACCTCGTCTTAAAGTATGTGGAACCTCGGTCTTAAAGTCAGTCTTACAGTCTGTGGAACCTCGTCTTAAAGTATGTGGAACCTCGGTCTTAAAGTCAGTCTTACAGTCTGTGGAACCTCAGTCTTAAAGTCAGTCTTACAGTCTGTGGAACCTCAGTCTTAAAGTCAGTCTTACAGTCTGTGGAACCTCGTCTTAAAGTATGTGGAACCTCGGTCTTAAAGTATGTGGAACATCGTCTTAAAGTATGTGGAACCTCGGTCTTAAAGTATGTGGAACCTCGGTCTTAAAGTCGGTCTTACAGTCTGTGGAACCTCAGTCTTAAAGTCTGTGGAACCTCAGTCTTGAAGTATGTGGAACCTTGGTCTTAAAGTCAGTCTTACAGTCTGCGGAACCTCGTCTTAAAGTATGTGGAACCTCGTCTTAAAGTATGTGGAACCTCGGTCTTAAAGTCAGTCTTACAGTCTGCGGAACCTCGTCTTAAAGTATGTGGAACCTCGGTCTTAAAGTCGGTCTTACAGTCTGTGGAACCTCGTCTTAAAGTGTGTGGAACCTTGTCTTAAAGTATGTGGAACCTCGTCTTAAAGTATGTGGAACCTCGGTCTTAAAGTCAGTCTTCCAGTCTGTGGAACCTCGTCTTAAAGTATGTGGAACCTTGGTCTTAAAGTCGGTCTTACAGTCTGTGGAACCTCAGTCTTAAAGTCTGTGGAACCTCAGTCTTGAAGTATGTGGAACCTTGGTCTTAAAGTCAGTCTTACAGTCTGCGGAACCTCGTCTTAAAGTATGTGGAACCTTGTCTTAAAGTATGTGGAACCTCGTCTTAAAGTATGTGGAACCTTGTCTTAAAGTATGTGGAACCTCGGTCTTAAAGTCAGTCTTACAGTCTGTGGAACCTCGTCTTAAAGTATGTGGAACCTCGGTCTTAAAGTATGTGGAACCTCGGTCTTAAAGTCAGTCTTACAGTCTGTGGAACCTCAGTCTTAAAGTCAGTCTTAAAGTCTGTGGAACCTCAGTCTTAAAGTCTGCGGAACCTCAGTCTTAAAGTCTGTGGAACCTCGGTCTTACAGTCTGTGGAACCTCGGTCTTAAAGTCTGTGGAACCTCAGTCTTAAAGTCTGTGAAACCTCGGTCTTAAAGTCAGTCTTACAGTCTGCGGAACCTCGGTCTTAAAGTCAGTCTTACAGTCTGCGGAACCTCAGTCTTAAAGTCTGTGGAACCTCGGTCTTAAAGTCTGTGGAACCTCAGTCTTAAAGTCTGTGGAACCTCGGTCTTACAGTCTGTGGAACCTCGGTCTTAAAGTCTGTGGAACCTCAGTCTTACAGTCTGTGGAACCTCGGTCTTAAAGTCGGTCTTACAGTCTGCGGAACCTCAGTCTTAAAGTCTGTGGAACCTCAGTCTTAAAGTCTGTGGAACCTCGGTCTTACAGTCTGTGGAACCTCGGTCTTAAAGTCGGTCTTACAGTCTGCGGAACCTCAGTCTTAAAGTCTGTGGAACCTCGGTCTTAAAGTCTGTGGAACCTCAGTCTTACAGTCTGTGGAACCTCGGTCTTAAAGTCGGTCTTAAAGTCTGTGGAACCTCGGTCTTAAAGTCTATGGAACCTCGGTCTTAAAGTATGTGGAACCTCGGTCTTAAAGTCTGTGGAACCTCGGTCTTAAAGTCTATGGAACCTCGGTCTTAAAGTCTATGGAACCTCGGTCTTAAAGTCTGTGGAACCTCGGTCTTAAAGTCTGTGGAACCTCGGTCTTAAAGTCTGTCTTACAGTCTGTGGAACCTCGGTCTTAAAGTCGGTCTTAAAGTCTGTGGAACCTCGGTCTTACAGTCTGTGGAACCTCGGTCTTAAAGTCTATGGAACCTCGGTCTTAAAGTCTGTGGAACCTCGGTCTTAAAGTCTGTCTTACAGTCTGTGGAACCTCGGTCTTAAAGTCTGTCTTACAGTCTGTGGAACCTCGGTCTTAAAGTCTGTGGAACCTCGGTCTTAAAGTCTATGGAACCTCGCTCTTAAAGTCTGTGGAACCTTGGTCTTAAAGTCTATGGAACCTCGGTCTTAAAGTCTATGAAACCTCGGTCTTAAAGACTGTCTTACAGTCTGTGGAACCTCTGTCTTAAAGTCTGTGGAACCTTGGTCTTAAAGTCGGTCTTAAAGTCTGTGGAACCTCGGTCTTAAAGTCTATGGAACCTCGGTCTTACAGTCTGTGGATCCTCGGTCTTAAAGTCTGTGGAACCTCGGTCTTAAAGTCTATGGAACCTCGGTCTTACAGTCTGTGGATCCTCGGTCTTAAAGTCTGTGGAACCTCGGTCTTAAAGTCGGTCTTACAGTCTGTGGAACCTTGGTCTTAAAGTCTATGGAACCTCGGTCTTAAAGTCTGTGGAACCTTGGTCTTAAAGTCGGTCTTACAGTCTGTGGAACCTGCCGATAACTCTGAGTGTTGCTTTCTGTCTGCAGAGACTTTGCAGTTGAATCTCTGTAGTTGAGTCTCTGCAGCGTCCACTTTGTTTGTGCGAGCCTGCAGCACCTCAACATGGAGGCGTGTATTTGAACAGGTTCTCTCGGGGCCAGAGTTCTTCCCCCGGCCATCTTTAGAGGACAGAGCCACCTCCTCACGATGGAGAGGTTTACATGCCCCCTTTGACCCGAGAGCATGCAGCCTCCAGCAGCAGCTCCCGGGACGGATTGATCCGAGCAGAGGGCCAGACAGCCGGGACTGATGCACAGAACGGGGAACTCTAGCTAGACGCGGGGGAGGAGAAGACAAAAGGTGGACTCCTTGGCAGAGAGTTGAAGGCAGCCAGGTTTCACGGGGCGTCAAATCCTCGTCTTGGTCAGCGGCCCTTTGGCACCTTCGGTATCGACACACGAGACACGTCTGCATGAGACGCAGCCGGAGTTCAACTGCAACGTAAACCCGCCTCTGTCATTGTTAGAGGATCAGACGGATCAGAGCGCTGCAGGAACCTCAGACCTGGCAATGAGTCAGCATTTTTCTTTTTGCACATCTGGTTCCTTCATTTTAAAGTCAGTGTGTTTTTTTTATGGGTTATTGGTGAATTGCCTGGTTTAGGGTCCGTGTTTGACACAAGCTTCAGAGATTTGGCGTGTTTTTCTTCTTCTATGAATCTTAAAGCTTTTACTTAAAAAAAAGGCGGTTGCCAACAAGCGACTTAGTGAAAATACAAAACTCTGAGGAGTCCACCTTGACAGCCTCGTCGTAAACCCACTCTCTTGAGGTTCATTTAACCATTATTTTAATTGAAATCGAGGGGTGTCCTGACAAAGCAAAGGCCCAGAGGCCCACACCAAAAATATTAAAACATACAACACTATTTTCATGGATAAGGAAGCCTAACAAGGTCACCAAGAGATGAGAAACAAATTGGATGATAGATAATTGTTTTTAGTGTATTTTACAGCTGATTTAAGACGTGGGTCAAAACCGACCCGTTAACACAATAGATGCTTACAGAAAGCTAACACAAGAGATGCTAACAGAACGCTAACACAAGAGATGCTAACAGAACGTTAACACAAGAGATGCTAACAGAACGCTAACACAAGAGATGCTAACAGAACGCTAACACAAGAGATGCTAACAGAACACTAACACAAAAGATGCCAACAGAACGTTAACACAAGAGATGCTAATAGAACGTTAACACAAGAGATGCTAACAGAACGCTAACACAAGAGATGCTAACAGAACACTAACACAAAAGATGCCAACAGAACGTTAACACAAGAGATGCTAACAGAACGCTAACACAAGAGATGCTAACAGAACACTAACACAAAAGATGCCAACAGAACGTTAACACAAGAGATGCTAACAGAACGTTAACACAAGAGCTAACAGAACGGGTGCTTTTTTTTGTACTTCGAGGCAACATTTCAGTAACATTTCAGCGTGAAAAAGCCAGATCTGTAAAAAAAAAAAAAAAAAAAAGTGAACCCCATCCAGCGTATCCAATCACCGGCTTGGAGCCAAACCTCATCACATCAGCGGCTGCTTTCCCTGACGCTCTGCTGGCGGCACTGAAGCAGATCCCGGCAGCCGGGTGGCTCAGACGAGTGGAGGCCGTTAAAAAAAGCAGATTGACGACCGTGATGTTGGAATGAGATGTTCAACAATCACATATATAATGTTGAGTTGTTCATATATTGTTGGTCGTAATGTATCTATGTTACAGTATTTAGTCGTGTTAGAGGACTGCGCTGTTGGCGAAAACATAAATAATACAAGTTCCTCGAGTTAAAGTGAGACGCTTCAGGCAAAGACATTGTTCATGCACTGATCAATTTAGAGATTTGGGCTGTTTTGCTTCCATAACACGTCTTCTTTCAGACTAGAGGAAAGAAAATGTTTGTTCACAACGCATTCATAACCTCATTTATATAACTTGACTCTTTCATTCCTACATATATTCTGAGGGTTTATGCAGAGGGGTTTGTTCACAACGCATTCATAACCTCATGTATACTACATTATATCACTAAAAACATGGAGAAAATGTGTTTTGAGAGATAAAAAATAGATTTACAAAAACCTTCTACCCAAAAATCTGATTTTCTTACATGAAATGCATGTAAATTAGCACATATTGAACAAGACAATTCCTCATTTGCACATATAAACGTGGATTTTCTGAAATCTAAACAAACAGTAATTGTATTAATGTAAGTCATGAGCTTGGGAAGCTTCATGGTGATATATATATCTATTAGTTATATTTCTACCCTATGCACCTGTAGAGTCTCCCCTTAACCTTTTAAAAACCGTAGACCCCCATGGGGGTCTCTACCCCTTTTTCCATGTGTTAAAGTAGTTGTATGAACCCCAAATGAGTTCTAATACTTGTGTTATTTTATATGATTTTTTTTCAGAATTTTCTTGGGAATAAAATGTATATATATAAAAATAAAAAAAACATATACCATATTTTGATCATAACTATGAACATTCAGCCTGATATGAGCAAGATTCCCCAAAAATGCCTCCGAGTGGTCACCGGGTTTTTCAAACTGTATGGTTCAGAGCTTTAACAACAACCCCCAGATTTGCAATGCCCCTCTTTGGAAAGATTAGGACCTAAAGAATCTGAGTCTCCGAGTACTTCTAGGGGGTTGTTTTGTATTTGTATTGCTTTGTCAGACTCCCACAGGCGTAATAGGTGCAGTAACACTGTGTGTGTCTGCGGTCGGCCCCCCGCCCCCCGTGTGCAGCCTCGTTCCCGCCAGAGAGCTCGCTTCATGCACACGGGAGGATTCACTGCAGGCACCGACCTCAACTCTCACATGATACACAACCCACGGCCTCACACACACACACACACTCACACACACACACCAGCCTGGAAGCAAAAGATGCACTCGCTCACAAACACGAAACGCACACACTCACTGATGTCTCCTCACGCAGCTCAGGAGGGGAAACCTCGCAGTAAAAGGATGGATAGCGGCTCACAGCCAGCAGGAGACCAGTAACTGTTGAAGGTTCTTTTTAGATCTTTTTGGAGGGTTTTACGGAGCAGTGGCGGAGTGAATCGGCATGTGTTGTCGGATGGTAATAGGAGAGGAAGGTCACAGATTCGCAGCTGATTTCCACCCCTGACTTCGCTTTAAAAAGGACACATGCAATGCGCTCCAGGAGCAATGGAGTGATAAAGTGTTTTCCTTGTGTCCCCACTTTTCCTCGGCCGGCCTCGCCCTGTTCTGCCTTGAGTTTGTTGACTGAAGTGTGAATCTGAAATGGTTTCCATTATGCTTCTTCATTCCCACCGGATGTGGAAATTACAATTCTGGCTCTAAACGTTCATTTTTTGTATTAAACTCGGTGGCGGACGTTTGGGATCGTTGCAGATCAAATGATTGTGAAAGCAGTCCAGAAGGCGATATGCACATTCAGCATCATTAGTTGTGACACTCTCAGATTTCAGTTCATGTCTGATTTCATTCTGTTCAGTTCAATGCAAAACCTGCTGCACATAAACAGGGTTTCCCAGGTTAAACGTGCTGTTTCTCATTTTCAAAAAACAGACGGCACTCCCAATCTCTCTTTTTAAAATGATAACAACGTGGAAGAGTTTCATATGTAAGCGCTTTGTTTCTTGACTTCTTGATGACCTCCAGGCGCCGTGTGATGATTAGATTTCAACCGTCTTCGGTGGTCAGGACAAATTTAAAGAAAAAACACCACGAAACTGACAGTTAAATTAATATTTTTAAAGTCTAACAGGGCCTATTTCCCTGATTGAGGTGGAGGCCACGGGGCAGAAGACACATCAAGGAGTGTCACATGTATTCATGTCTAGACATCACCAAAAGAAAAAGACAAAGACGTGGCATTGCAATAAATAACGGAATGAGAAGTGAGCACATTTACCACAATCTAAAAACATTGAAGTGTTAAGTAATTGTTTTTAATAGCTTTGCACCACCTCTCTGAGTTATGATGTTATTATTTTGTAGAAGTAAAATCCTCCAGCTGAGCTGACAACAGGACTTTTACTCAACAGCTGGCTGATTTCTTCACGAACGCCGGTGACTTGGAAGTTTGCCCAAAATGCAATATTTTGCCGTGCAGTTTTGCCGTCTTAATTATTATTATTTTTGCCAAATTGTAGACGTAAATCAGTTTAGTTAGATGAAGTTAATATGCAGCTGTAATCAGACGGTAAAGGTAGATTGTAGATCGACGTCGGACATTTTCCGCCATGTTTAATTCAGCGGTCCGTGTGATATGGCGGGTTCCCCGCGGAGCAGCAAAGCCTCCGCGCTCGGCTTTGAAGGCGCCCGCCAGAGAGCGACTTGATGTCGCCTGTCAGGACTCGCTGGAGCCATCTGGGGGGCTTGTGTTCGCCCAGTGTCCCATTCACACCCTTTATGTTGGGCTGTTCGGCATTCTGGCAGGTACATCTGTCACGCTTTCATCGGCCTGAGGGACGCTGCCGTATTGATTAGCTGACCCATTTCCTGTTTCCCCAGGATAACCCAGAAAACCCTTCAAACAGCCACTGACACGCTGGAGAGCAGATTTATGATCCGCCCCATAAAGCCTTGAATACATTTATTTGAGGGATATTCTTCTAGGTTTATGACCAATTGTTACTTTTCATATTTTCCCACCACATGTTGTGATTATATTGGGTTTCTGAAGCCCCAACACCAAACCTGCACAGGCGGTTTCATACTCAATTATGTCATTATTACTTCCACCTCCCTGATTGGTTGACAGGATTGCTTTGAAGTTTCAGATGTCATTGTTCAAGTGATGCCATTTCATCACATCAGAAAGTATTTTTTTTAATTATTATACCTCTTTCAATTTTCAAAAATGTTTCCTGGTATTTTTTTTTCACAAATGATTCAATAATGGGCGCTGTGCAGATTTATACTGTATTATTAATAACCACATGAACAGCAGTTATGACCAGAATGCAGTTCTCTCCTTAAAGGACATTATTGTGACCGTAAATGTTTAAGCCGAAGACTGCATATAAGACGCTAACGTTGTCACCACAATGTTCACTATGACTACCGCTTGGAAGCCTTGAGTCGGCATATTTTTGTTTTTTATGAAGCCAGAAGTGGCCGTATTTAGACGAGTTTGGGCAAAAGCCATGGCCAAGTGGAGGCTAGGTACCGTTAGCATAGCAAACACTAATTACCAGCTAGCACTAGCTAGTTAGCTCGGTTAGCATCCGTAAATCCTGTGATGTTAATTAAGGTTGCTGATGTTTACTGAATGTTATACATCAAGTGAGAAGTTTGCCCATTTTCTCAAAGACTTCTATACAACCAGAGGAGTCGCCCCCTGATGGCCATTAGATAGAATGCATGTTTAAAGCACACGTTTGTTTCCATTTGTTTGAACATTTGAGGACAGGTCAGCTGACGCCATACGGTTAGATTCTCCAGCTAATTTGCAGCAGTATTGTTCAGCTTCACGGCTTTTTTAAATGTTTCAGGAGTTCTGTGGACGTCTGCGTCATCGAAACAAAAACAAGAATTCTCTCTGGCCCTGGTGTAAACAAAGAGTACAAAGACACTCCTTGTTTTTTCATTATTTACAGTCGCTCCCCAGCAGACAAGGTCAACAGAAAAAAAAAGACCACAGAGTGAAATATTGACTGCGTGAGTCGTCCTGCTGGTCCTGTGCGGCTGCAGCTCGATGGAGGAAGGAGCAGAGGTGACGGGAACTGGGTATTTCTACCGAAACAGGAAATAGCTGAAGATAATAAAAGGTCAGCTTCAGCGGTTTGCGGGCGCCTGCGTTGGCAATCCATTAATCATTGTGGTCGTGCCTAATTTACTGGCTTTCGTAACGACGCTCTGACTGGAGAGGTTCCTCGCCTCGGCACTCGATGCTAAACACGCATTTTTCCATGAGAATACGTGCACTGAGATCATGCGCTGCGTAGCTTATGTGCTGAGACGTGAACGCTGTACGATAAACACGAGGGAGAAGTCAAAACAAGCAGCTTAGACTTTCTTCTACCCAAATCTGTCTCTGCTGCACTTGTTTGCGGCCTAATGTACGACGAGGCGCGCTACTCCTGCAGAATAAACATGCTAACAACAAGTGATGCTTCACCATTGTGAAGTAGCTGGGTTAAAAATTGGTTTTAAATTGGTTCTTTTTATCCAAAAAGTCAATATTCTTCTTCCCCGCCCCCCTGAGGCAGACAGCGGCACAAAGTCAAACGCTCTCTCTCTCCTTGGCCGTCTCCCATCATGGCCGACGGCCGTGCGAGGCCTTTAATATCTGCCTGAATAATGCAGCGGCGTTTCACAGAGCAGGAGTCATTCACCGGCTCGGTCCAGGTGTGGGAGATATCAGGACCGTCACCTCGATCTCTCTCTTTTCTGCCCCTCTTCCCCCCTTCCTGCCCTCCATTTCCCGTCTCCCCCCCGCTGCTCGGCTCATTACAGGCTTCCTCTCTCTGGTTCACGACTGCGGCGCCTCTCTTTCTTTCTGGCTCTTTTGCTCACTCCTCTCGACAAAAAGGCGTGAATAAATATGTCATGTGAATACGCTCGCCATCACTCTCGTTTCCTCTCCCCTAATCTCCCTCTCTCTCTCTTTTGGGTTGCATTTCCACCAAAGCTCCACAATATTTTACCTCATCTGTTGCTGCTTCATTCTCAAAATGAGAGTTTTCATCATCTTAATACCCCCCTCCATCCTATTTACTCCTCGCAGAGTAAAACAACAAGGGCATAGAGATGTGGAAATTAAATTAGAGGGGGGGGGGGGAAGAAGAAGGAGAGAGAGGGAGGGAGGTCGAGCGAGCATTACGTCAGAAAGCCTTCTGGTTCAAAGCAATGGCATTAGAGATGTTAGGGGGGAAAGAAAAGGAGCCAATCTGGCAAGAGGGTGACAGTTATTGATGGTGTGTGTGTGTGTGTGTGTGTGCAGGCATGTGTGTTTGAGTGTTTGAGTGCTCACTCCCTCCTCCATTGAACTACTTGTGTTAAATAGTGGATGTGTTGTATATTTTGGAGTGTAATGGAACCGGCAACAGGAACTCCAATTTAAGAGAAGCTCTCATTTAGTCAATCAACTTTCTAGCAATGCAATTAATTGATCTTTGTTTGACAATTTTTTTTTGGCCTAATGCAGGAATCTGCAGCATTTTGGCAAATCACTGCACCAGGCAAACTGCAGTGTAATCTGGAGATGAGACTGAAGCAAACCGGTGCTTTTGGCATGTTAAGAGATGTTAAAGAACAAGGTTAGTGCATTCATCAACAAAACATTTAATCACAAAAGAACAAAAAATACAACCTGGGAGCATCAATAAAAACAAATTATATTCGAGGACACCCAAAAAAAAAAAAAAAAGCTGCAGAAAGCAGCAAACTCTTCTGTTCCCCGACTCCAATGAGCGCTTTACCTCGTCAGCCTCACCGGACTGGAATCCAAAAAAACATCCCATCCTGGCATTTACACATATTTATTCTATTGTTTGCGTAACAGAAGAGATGGAAACACACATTCCTTCACAACATATTTTTTAATATGCACTACATGTGGATGGAAACCGGGCTCAAGTCGACACGTAAGAATTGAGGCCTCTTGCTCTTATTGCACCCATCGAGGCAGGTTAAAGTGAATCATTATTCATTGATATCGGTTCATTGATTGTACGTATAGATCCATCATAGCTCTGCCTAAAGTGGATCTAAGAAAAGAAACCCTCAGAAATCATTCAAAGTAGATAATTGGGATTGTAATTCATTGTGTGTGTTATTTATACACCTGCTAGACTTCAGCAATGCAGCTGTAAGCGAGCGATGTTGATCTTACATCCTCATCCTCCTCATCCTCCTCATCGTATGCATTGCAGATGGGACTCAGCAGCAGCGTCTGCTGCAGCAGGCAATTAAAGCTCTGCAGTGTGTTTGGCTCCTGCAGCACCAGACACATGCAGTCCCTCCCAAAACGAGGCTCAATCCACATTGTTTCAGGAACTTCGTCCAATTAATTGTCATTGAGTGCAGTGATCCGTTTACCGTCCAATTAGATGTAATTGGATAAGAAAGTGGGCGCTGTCTGTGTAACAATGCAGGAGAACAATTAGCGCTCTTGTTGTTTATTGTTGCATTTAAAAGGTGTTTAAATATCCGTGTGTGTGTTTCTGTGGACCGATTTGTTAGCAGAACCACAACCGTGCAAAGACCCACGCACAAAACGTTACATATACGTTACGTATAAAAGAAATGGGCAGAGCAATGGCGGTGGAAGTAGGTGGGGAGGAATTAGGGGAGGAGCCATCAGCGTCATTTGTGAATTTAAATTATGGAACAACGCTAACATGCGCGTAAGAATCGCTAACTCCTTTTGGGATTTCAAAAGGATTGCTTATAAAACTATTTTTGAGGGTTACAATTGTGAATGAAATATATATATATATATTTATTTTATTTATATCTAATTAATTATCTGATTTAATTGATAAGATTTTAGGATAGGAATATATAGGCATTATGCTTTTACCTATACCGCGCCCAGCTGTTAAACAGCTAATCCACTCAATGCGCAGGTAGAAAATCCACGGCCCGCCACTGTGATTGACTGAATAAAACACATATTACTACTACTGGATACCGTCTGGGTATCATAAAGCATGAACCCGTGAATTAGTTTTCTCCAATAATCCAAAAACCCATCGTCTTTTTGTCAAGGGAAAACCAGCTCGATGCTAACTTCTAACGTTAGCTAGCAAAAATACATGGGAAGGAGTAAGTGAAATGTCTTGACCCGCCCCAGATCCACATCCAGCCGCTCCTTTGACCGTGAAATACATCCCTAAATATCACTTTCCCACCGGGCAGGTTGCACTGAAGTGTCGCACACGGTACGCGGACACAGCTGCAACATCCCATCCCTGAAGTCGCTCCAACAAGACGAGGCACCAGGACCGATTACCCTGAAACAAGCTGAACGATGTCGCGGAAGAAGTGCTCCACAGATTTTAATCTGGGAATTGCCCTTTTTGCAGTCTGATGATTTTGCATCGGTGTGTGTGTGTGTATGTGTGTGTGTGTATTTAGTTAGGCAAATGTGTGTGTTTCGGTGCCTTGGCATGCATTTTGTGCAAGCCTGAGGGAGAAGTGGTGGGAAGGAGAAGGGGGTTAATTAAAGAGAGTGAATGGAGGAGGGAGTGTGTAACGGAGGGTAGTGATGGCGGGAGGAAGGAAAGACGAAGTGTGTGTGTGTGTGTGTGTGTGTGACATTTGGCGAGCTGGCTGACTTGAGGATGATACACTGACTGTTTACATCTCCTTACGTTCACGGACGCCCAGTCAAGGCCTCGGTTGGCTCACTTCCTGGCCTGTATTTCATTCACATGCCAAGATTAATGTACAACACACACACACACCAAACACACACACATCCCAAAACACAAGCACACAGCATCCTTGTAACTTACCTTTTACGTGACACGACCTAAACAGAATGATTCACTGACACTCGGCTCACGTGCTCTGAGTAACGCTGCCACTTCCATTACCCGGTGATAGATGCCGGACCTTCAGGAGGGGAATGGACTCCGGGTTCATAATGAAAAAAAAAGTCATCTCGACGGTGTTTTCCCATGGCTGACATTTTGACTTGGAAAAAAATCGCAGGTGGAACTAATAAAATTAACGACGGTTCAAATCCATCGAAGCGTTGCGGTGAGTTGGGAGATGTTAATTCATGCATCCTTGATTATTACCATCGTTTACAGCTGTGCCCGTCCTCCGGCTGGAGCCGGTTTAACTCTTTACACGCCGAGAGCGTGATTGGCTTCCATTTGACTCGAGTCAGCACCAGATCTCCTGGTCATTCATTCTCCGGTCCCCATTATAGGTGATTATGAATCCATAATAATACGTGTAATTGCGGTTGAGATTCAGGAGCCTCACAGAATCTGAGCAGCGGCAAATTTTCTCAGAGAAAGAAGTCACTCATGAACACATAAGGAGTCAAATACCATACAGTTTGGAGTCTATTGTTCATACACATTTTGACCAATGGATTTCCATGACTTTTCCATGACTTTAAACCAAATTCCCATGACCAAACATTTAGTGAAGTCTGGGTGTAAACAGTAAAAAGTGAGTAAATGTAGTATTTAAACTAACAATGAGAATACAAAGCATACAGTAAACCTTAAATGACTCAAATGAATGAGACAATAGTTTGATTAAAAGAATAAACATTTATATAGATGCCTGTATGTATGCCTGCTTATATTTTGAGCGTCTTTCTTTTAAAACTCAGCGTAAAAGAACGACATGAACACATGAATATAACACATTTACATGACTTTTACTAAAATAAAACCCCAAAGGACTTTTCCAGGCCTGGAAATAACCATTTTAAAATTCCATGACTTTTCCAGGTTTTCCATGACCGTATTGAACCCTGTATTGAGTCCCACGATCGCCGACATCAGTCCAGTGGCGGTCAGCACGGTTAATGGCGGCCATGGACGCTGCCGTGTTGACCGGTGCTTCTTAGCGGCTGTAAAAACCAACCAAACCCGCATGCACGTGTTCTCCTAAAAGCTTGCAAACCATTTGCAACTTTCGCTCACGCGATCACTCGGTAAACTCCGACACCTGCCGCCTCGTTGGAATATCGATTCTGACGAGCGAACATGCGACACGTTGACTGCCTCACTTCGACGTTTATCGCTGGCTGACTCGTTTAACGGCAGCTGTCAAAGAGGAGTCTATTAATATTATTATCGTTATGGACGCTGCTGCCTTAGACGTGCATGAGCATGATTGGACGTTACTCATCGGCAGGTGGCCGAGCAGCTGATGGCGATGGAAAACACTAAAGTGCACACACACACACACACACACTCATTACTTGCGGTGCTCGTTATGAAGCCAGGAGGCGTTTGCTGCAAACGTGGAGAACAGGACACGCAGCAGGTTGCTGCTTGTAATGATGGTTCGCAGGCTGGACTGCTGATGTGTCCATGTGATGTGTGGGTGTAATTGCATGTGTGTGTGTGTGTGTGTGTGTGTGTGTGTGTGAGAGAGTCCACAGTCACGCTCTGATTCATGCCCGATGTTCACTTACCAATGCCTTTGATATGCATGGTATGCATGCAGTATTTTTTGATGTGTGTGTGTGTGTTTGTGTGTGTGTGTGTGGTAGCCGCAGATTTATAGGCAGGCCTCCATGCTCTCCAATGATGTGGGACTGAGCCATGAATCAGCTCAGCCGGTAATGAATTCTGATGGCCCACAGGAGAGGAAGAGGAGGAGAAGGGAGGAAGATGGAGTAGAAGAGGAGAGAGCAGGACGAAAGGCGAGAGAGGAAGAGGAGAAGGAAGAGAGGTGGTGGTTTAGGACGAAAAGAAAGGAAGACAGCTGGAGAGAGACCCGGAGAGGAAGAAAGCGCGTTGTGGAAAGAACACAATCCCGTCCTCACACTCGGGGTTCCTCAAAGGAAAAACACCAGCTCCCTCGCTCCCGTCGACAAATTGCACTGTTGCCAGAGAAACCGTCATCCTTTAACTCGCTTCCACACATCTAGACACTAGCGACGGTATGAAGTATTTCAAATTAAATCCTCGGCCTGAAATGTGCAAAAAAATATACATTTATTTCTGGAAAGCCTTCATTAAAAAAAGTGTGACTTTGGGTGAAAAGGTTAATATTTTAGCTTCTATTTCAGTGCTATTAAGTACTCTGTCATACTTGATTCATTGTAAGTAACAGGCTCTTTATACGTTCACCTCTCCCATTCACTCCATTGGTCCACATCCTGTATGACGGCTGCAACACACTTCTTTCCACTGGTATCTAAATCCCTTTCCCTGTAGATGCAACCCTACTTCCTTCATCAGGAGTGTTTAAAGTAAAGCCCCCCTTTCCCCGATCCAGTGAGATACCGCCACGTTTTGTTGAGTCTCTCGCGCGGGAATGTAGTTCGTGAACCGCAGAATTGATTCGCAACAGCCGGGAAAAAGCCGCCGGTGTTACGTTCGCCATCAACATGAGGAACACGCGTTTGTTATCTCTGCCAGGCTTAAGGTATGAGAGGGGAGTGTGTGTGTGTGTGTGTGTGTGTGTGTGTGTGTGTGTGTGTGTGTGTGTGTGTGTCTGTCCACGGCTAATCTCACGTACCGCTGGACCCATCTGCCTCGCATTGTTTTTTCGTGCTCCCTTGGGACTGAAATGCTCCAGGACCTCTTGTTGTTGCGGAGATTAGGAGTTTTTTTCCGTCTCGGGAAGAAACCGGAATCCAATTCTGGTGGGAAAAGATTGAGGATGACCCTCCAACTGTCATGGGAATATAAACTGTAACCCCGACTGGAAACCTTCCCCCTGGAGCTACAAGACCAACCAAGGAAAGGCCAGACTATGGACACCTTCCTCGTCTGCTCTCTAATGCCCAAACCCTGCAACTCAAAGGGCCTTGCAGCGTTCAATAAAAATGCAAAGGGCTGTGTAAAGAAATGGGAAACTGTCATATAACTACAGTGAAACGAAAAGAAGACTTTTATTTAATTGTATTGACTGTTTTTGAGTCAATAGAGACCCCTCACTCCTCTCTACCGGCCGCTAGGGACGCAAGTGATCAATTCAGTTTGTTTTTGAGCTATGGATGAAGAATTGGAATTGTTGGCAGTGTAGGTTAAAGTTTAACTGCAGCTCCATTAAAAAGAAACACATTCCCGGGCGTTGCTTCCCAGCTGCCGGCCAGAAGCAGAGGCAAAGTCTGTGGGATCTCAAACCCGGAGAGCAGCGCTCTACTTCAGATAGTTTATTTTTTCTGTGCCATTTTTTTTTTTCTGTACCATCAATCCTCATATTTACACGCCTGTTGTAAAAAAAATAGACTCGCTGCTTCAAATCACCTTCAGACGCAGCTGAGGGCACGATCCTGCCCGGGTTCAAACGTGTTTCTGCTATCGCCGTTTCAAAACCGCATTTTCAATTAGGTTTGAGTCAGAGCTTTATAAATATAATAACATTATTTCCGGTAACACGGCACGAACAGCGGTCTCCTGAGTGAAAGTCCCGTGTTCGGACCAATCCAACCACCTTGAACTCGTCACAATGTGAATTCACGTGGGCTTTGATTAAATGTGTTTGCGAAATGTCAGAAAACCTAATTTGGGAATTGACAATGCAATTTTGTTGTACGAGAACGCCATTTTGTTTTTGGAGGCCAAGCTTGTTGTTGTTCCTGCTAGAAAAACAACCTCTGCAGGGGAATAATCCAGGCCGCCCTCGAAAAACTAAATTGGCGAAACAAATCGCTGAAGTTGTGTGTATATACCTCGTTTTATTTATGCATGTGAAGAAGAAAAATACCACCGTGATATATCATCTGTGAAATCCCCCCCACAGCTACCGGGTTTCCAAAGACCGACCCCGAACTGCAACGCAAATACAAAAAAAAAACGCTGTCATTTCACAAAGAATGAAAAAGAGCTTCACTTCCTCTCCAACTTTAAAAGCCATTATGACTCAAAGCAGAGCGCACTGAAGCTAATTCACATGGCGGCAGCTCAGTGGGAGGAGGCAGACGGGCTGGAGTGCCAGCAGGAGAGCAGCAAGTCCCATAAAATATATATATATGTATAATAAAAAGGAAAAAAACTACAGTGATATGAAACTCCCGGGCACCGTAAGTAGACGTAATTAATACTTAGGGGAGCGGCCGCGCTCGGGGCAGGAGGCTCAAAGCTCTGGAGGACGTACTGTACTCTCCTCCGTGGCAAAGATGACCCAAATTGATGTTGATTGATCGCAGTGTCGACTCCCTACTGCTCCCTCCTCGCATCGGCTACCGTGGAGAGAAACATCCCCGCCGCTGCATTTCTACACGTCTTCATCTTGTTGTGCTCTCTGCTTTCTGTCCATCCGGTTTCTTTCCTTTTCCTTCCACGTCCATAAACCTCGTCTGGGTTGCCATCCCTGCACAACCAGACAGCTACCAGCTCCATTTTAAAGTATGACTCCCACCCTTTGCACATGGAGGTTCAGCTTCTCCCTTCTAGAGGAGGTATTTAGAGCGGTATAAAAACAGCTTTGTTGCAGCAGCCATCACTCAGGTGAACAAATTATAATTCTAGCAGAACTTTCATCATGTTTGTCTGGTTGTCTGTGTTTGTTGTAATGTACAATATGTCGAGATGGATGCCTCGTTTTCTACTGCAAACCAAAAGTAACCAAAATGACTTATCAAAGTACACGCAAGCACCACAAAGCGCCTGTAACGAAGCCGTTGCGTTTCTGCGGCGCTTTCAAAGCATTTAAATGTTTCTGCGTCGGCGGTTCTCTACCCAGGATTCTGTATTTACTTTCTCCCGACTCGCAGACGTTTCCATCGCTCCGGGTCGCGGTGCATCCCCCCCATGTGCGTCTCAGACAGCAGAGTACTGATTGATGATCAATCATGCATTAGCAGCCTTCGCACAAGCATCCCAGCTACTCTGCGTCAGTGCTTCTTGTTCTCGTCCGTCCGGAGGGTGTTTGCGTCTCGTTCTTTTTTTACGACAAACAACGACTTAATTTGAAATGTAGGTTCTGACGCATTCGCTTCCACCACAGATGTTGATCTCAGATGCTCGCTGGTTTTCGATTAGGGACCGTTAAACATCCAGTACAACCATTACTCCGAGACAATCCATCCCCACATTCAAAGTGACTGCTGTTTAAAGGCTTTAGCATCTCAGTGCCAAACTAATACATTCTCATGCAAATCGCAGAGATCAATCAGCTGGCTGTCGTAAATACTGTATGTGCAAACATTTTCTCATCAAGTTCAGCTTCGACAGGATAATTTTTTGCCGTTGAACATTAGCAAACCGTGTTGCCAGAGTTATTCCTTTGAATACATTGTGTGACTGAATAGTGCTAGCAGGTTTCCGGCTATCCTTAACTCCAGCTAAATGATGTTCCCATACAATTAAACTGCAATTAATGAAGTTTCGAGGAAAACAGATATTCTCAGATATATAGTTGAAGTTTTAATGTAACACAACTAGGCTACTTGGTTCGGGTTAGTAAGACAATATGGTCTGTCTTAAAGTAAGTATGGTAGTAACGGTGTTTAAGAAACAAATGGAAGTTAAAAGAAGTCAACGATGATGTCACCGGTCTGCTGGGTGAAAGTCCTGTGTTTGTTTCACCGACCCAGCGCTCCCAAACCATTTGTGATGTATTAAAAACAGTGTAATCCAGAGGGAAATGTTTCTTTTTTAAAAGGTAATAGGCAATCCATCGTGTCGTTGTATAGGAACGGAATTTTTAAGAAAGTCTTTGCTTTGGTCAAACGTGTATTATTAAATCACATTTGCTGTTACCTTAAGTAAGCACAGTGAACTGAATTCCACATTTTCTTGTCTCCTCTCGTGGTTCTCTTCATCCAGTAGATCTGTCCACACCAGCTCATGTAAGGCCTCATATTTCTGCACATCCTCTCATTGCGAGAGGAAGCAGAGCAAACATCCGCGTAGAGGTCAGCGGGCGATTAGCACCTCAAAGACAGATTTGTGCCGGCGGAGATCGACCTCTCCGCTACACAAACGGGGCGGCTCGGCTCGGAGGAAGAAACTCTTTTTAAGAGTTCTGCTTCTTCCCAGCGCGCGGACGGACACGAACGCTCACACTTGTTAACTTTAAATCGATACAAAGAAGATAATCTTGTCCTCTGAAGAGATAAGACGACATAAAACAAGATGAGATTTTAATGATGCTGGTGGGAAAGTGGGTCACTGCAGCAGCAGCAGCAGCATTCTGGAAGAATTGTTATACGATTCGGGACATTAATTAAGATTGGAGAAAAAGATAACATTCTTTATCATCATCAATCAAAGTGACAATATCATCCAGAAATAGTCTTTATTTAGAAAATAAAAAATAAAAATCCTTTTATTAGAAGACTACCATAAAAGTCGGGTTACAAGCCGCTCCTACCTCTGGTGGGTGTCCCCGCTGTAGCAAGCTAGCAGCAGCGGGGAACTAGCAGCAGTGCTAGCTAGCGCTACTGCTAGCAAAGCACTGCTGCTGCTACTGGCCGCGTCCCCTCTGCCCGAGTCGGGTGTCGAGTCGGGGCTGGTCCCGCTACCTTTGGTGGTTGCCGGGGAGCTAGCGGAGCGCTAGCAGGAGTGCTAGCTGGCTACAGCGGGGATCAAACGGGGACACTGACCGAAGGTAGTAGCGGCTTGTAACCCGACTTTTACGGTATTTATATCAAATTTATTGACGTTGAGGACACGTTAGATGATACTAAAACATTGTTTCCTGCATCCGTGACCGTCTCTGCAGTAAAGGATCTAAAAGCATTTTTCACACTTTTAATAAATGTTATCTGGACAATCTCGATTGCAGCGTTTCCAATTTTTTTTCTTCCTCCAAATGGACAACCGGCCGCTGAAGGCTGAGCCGGTTCCTCAGCAGCTGCTTCTGCTGTTCGGCCGCCCTGAAGCCTCAGACCTCCAGGTCCTCTCTGCTATCTGAGGCTGATGAGCGTCAACAGCTTGAGCCTGTTCTCAGTACAGCCGAGGCCACGCACATGACTAATGGCTGTTATTATTATTATTAAGGCACCACATGAATGATTCACACGCGAGCTATCTGTGCACCGTTCATCTTTTATTATATTTTTATCCACAGCGACTGTGTCAGAGACATGAAATCATCATCGGTGCATCATCGTTTTTTTTTTACATTTGGCTTTCTGGGGTTTTGTTGTAAAATCTGAAACTCAAATTTTCTTTTTATATTCATCAAAGTAACCTAAAATTGCCATTTGAGGTCAGTGATTCAGCAGAATAAACCCTCTGCAGCTTCCAGCCATGAGTGGACCTCTCCATTCAAGCTTTCGACACGGTCAGTTGTGCAGTCGCAGTATTGCACATATATTCAAGCAATTCCTGTAATATTTGAAATACAGTTCTGCAATTTTACTGCAAAAGAAGATGGTTTAAATTGAAAAAATGCTGTCCAATTATACCAATGACAGCAGTTTGTTCACGTGAAATAGTTAAACTCAGAAGATCATTTAAAATAATAAAGCCATAATCTCCACAAACGTCCTCTTAATGATGATGGAATGGCTTTGGACGTGTATTGTCAGGTAGCTCATGAACAACTTTCATAACTTGTCCATCTAAAAACATTAGTATTAATCTGCTGCTATAAACCATTTCATTTTATTCTGTTCTAATTTAAATATTCGTACAGTTTGTGTGTGTGTAGAGCAAAATCAAACTAAATTACGTTCACAAACAATTAAACTCAATTACCTTTCGATGGAAACACTTTTTTTAATCCTGAATTAAGTGTTTGAAACAAAAACACTCTATAAAACTACTTGGTTAAGTTAAGTAGAAACATCACAACTTGGCTTATCTCTCTCGCTCTCTCTCTCTCTATTTCTATATATATATATATATATATATATATATATATATATATATATATATCACTCTTCTTGGGAGGTTTTCCTCAAGATGTTGGACCCCGGCCGCCGGGATTTGCTCCGCTTCAGCTCCAGCAGCATCAGTGAGATCGTCCACCGATGTTGGCATAAAGTCTGGCTGCCTGTCATCCTGAAGGTGTTGGATGTGTGTGTTGGTTGTTGGCCAGTGAAGTTCTTCTTCACCAAACTAAAATAAATAATTTCTTTATGGAGCTAATTTGTACACAGGAAAGCCATCCGCACACTTTGTGCCAAAACACACGTAGCAATAATACACGTGAGTTCCTGTAATTGGAGCTGGAGGATCCGGGGTCCAGACCAGGAAACCGGCTCCTCACTACCTCGTGTGTTTTTAATGGACTTTGTTGTTACACTGCTTTCCTAATTGAGCCTGTAGGGCAACAGATAGATGCTCAACCCGTTGGGGTGTTAATGTTTCATTGGGAAAGCAGACGAGATGGCGGCAGCAGGAGGGGGCGGGGCCAAAGAAACAGTTTCCAGCTGCCTTTAAAGAATAAACAGGAAGTTAAAGAAACAGTTACTTCCTGTTCCAATCTGGAGGCAGCTTTGTTTGTATTTATTCATATATTTATGTGGAAATGTGCATGTATCTACATTGTATGATATCCTTTGTTTCTTTTTGATGTCTGCCTGTGAAACACATTGCTGCTCGTTTTGATATGTGTTGTATAAATTAGCTTTATTATTATCAATAACACAATACATGTCTTTAGATTAAACCTGAGACTAACAGTCAACAATCGAGTGTGAAGTATTACAACGACAACATACAAATGAGGATTTTCTACAAAACCTGGCGTTTGTTGTTTAATCTAAGAGCCGATCAGCTCTCTGATGCGTCGACAGCCAGACGTTTCCCATCATGCATTGGGTCATGCAGTCGGTGGAGAGCGTCCTGCGGCGCCAGGGCGGACATGCTTTTAGAAAGTATTGCAGAGTCAGGTGTTTGACCACCAGTCTGTTTCTTGGATGAAATGTTCAGGTTTGTTTTGCTGAATGAGAAGAATCCAAGAAGTGCATATTGCGCTCGATACCCGACGACCCAAAAACGAAACTCTAAACTAAGCGCCTGTCTGCATCTGAGGAGGAATCCAGCGTCCTCGAGGCGTCGAGTGAAGCAACGCTCTCCATTTATTTCCCTCAGCAACAGTAAACCGGCCAGGAAAGAACTTTAGGGAATTGCTGCAGTTTGTCTCTTTTGTTTTGGTTTTCTTGCCCCAAAGATGCAATCAAACGCTTCAATTGCACCTTTGCATTGCATCACGTGAGCCGAGACCTGCAGCTACTCAGAAACTTGGACCAGTTTTAAAGAGGATATGTATATATATATATATATATATGTATGTATATATATATACTACACGTGTGTGTTATACACGGTAGATCTCTGCTTACATTGCAAAACATATTTATTCCAATACCGATAAACAGTATTGAGAAGGCTTCCAACACAGCAAGCACACATATCACATTTGTATATTATTATTTATGCATATAATAATGATATATTGTTTTGTGTTAAATGCACTAGTATTTGCACGGCAAAGTCTGCATGATGGAAATGATCCGTCCTTCTTTTTGCTCTGTGCGGGTTCAGTTATTATTAAAAAGAAATGTTCTTCATATGGAAGCACATTTTCGGAAGTAACATACAAAAATGATGAGATTAAAACGTCATATTAATGAGATAAGAAAGTCGAAATTGTGAGATAAGTCAAAATGATGAGATGTAAAATCATAATTATGACATATAAAGTTATAATTATGAGATAGAAAGTTATAATGAGATATAAAGTTATAATTATGAGATAGAAAGTCATGATTATGTGATAGAAAGTCATGATTATGTGATAGAAAGTCGAAATTATGAGGTAGAAAGTTATAATTATGAGATAGAAATTTATAATTATGAGATAGAAAGTTATGATTATGAGATAGAAAGTTATAATTATCACCAGATAACGGGAAGAAAAAAATAAAAAGTCAGCGCCACTGAAGCGCACTTTCTTATCTCATAATTATGACTTTCTAACTAATTTCATAATTATGACTTTTTATCTCTTTTACTTGCAGAAATGGTCGTCCATATATTTGTGGTTGTTTTGGTGGATTTTTTAATCCTCAAAACGTGAAACACAGAATAACACAGAAAGCAAAGATCATGTGGAGTGGAACATTTTATTTTTAATAATTGCATCCTCACATCATTCTGTGAAAAGACTTTACGACTCTGACGCTGAGGTCTGAGGACGTTTACTTCTGATCGGCAGTCGTGAGGTGCAGTCACCGGATGAGTCCGTCAACAATATAATAACACAAACAACAGTATTAAAAACACAATGGTTGTCAAGAAATGATAACGGAAATCTAACTGCAAAACACGATCCCTTACAATTCTGCTTTTCCCCAATCACTGCCTGACTTGCACAAGAGTCGGGTTATTTTTTTGTATTTATTTTTTTTGCTGCAGGGATCCCAATTTCCCTCTCAGCTGCTTTAATAGACCATAATGCCGTCTGGCTCTAACTGTGTTATCATCTGTATATTACCACCCAAATAACACAACAGACAAAAGCTGAATACAATAATAATAAAAACCTTTTATGGAGGCTGATGAAAAGTGGTCCAGGAAACTCGTGAAATCACTGAGGAGAGTTTATTGGAGGGTCGAGTGGCGGGAGGCGCCTTAATATGCAATACAATGTGATCATAAGGCTCAAATCTGTCACTATTTATTATCAGTAACCTCATTAGAACGTCATGTTACAAAAAGACGATTATGGCAACATGTGAAAAGTCGTATGACAAGACTTTAGAGATAGAAGTCTGTCTTTATTCTCAGAATTGAGAGTTTAAACTCATAAATAACCCTAACTCTCTTCCATTTTAAGTCCTATGTCATCTGGCGCGTTAATATTTGATTAAACTTCTTGTCAATGTGCAATTATTCTTCTGTTTATGGCTCTCGCTATAGTCTGCTCATCAAGTGTTTTCTTGTCACTGCTAAAGGTTTCAGAGCCAAAACGATTTCAACAGAAAAGGGATTCAGAGACAAAGAGTGTTTTTTGGACTACTAATGGACAAGCTGTTCAGATGAAATATCTTGCAATAAACTTGACAGCTTGGTCATGCAGAGTGTAAATATTGCATTTGGATAGTGTTGCTTGTTAGTGTGATTTTCTAGCCACTGACACATCATGTGTCATGTCATCCTGTCAGTTTCTACATACATGTTCTGTCAGGATGAGGTTTAATCCCAACCGGGTGGCCGCGTCGCCTCCATGAGCTGCAGAAACAGGAACCCGAATGAGTGAAGGTGTGTTTGCATCAGCTGTTTCCATTCATGCTCTGCAATCAGCTGACCGGCTCAGCCAATCACACGCGTGCAGGCGCACAGCGGCTGTGGTGGCCTGTTCCTTGTTTCTTGTCTTATTCTGTGCCACGTTACGGGACTCGCATGTTCAAATGTTCAAAGTAATAACTCTGGAGACGTTGATTCAATTTCCTTAATTTCGTCGATTTATTTTCCGTTGAATCGAACAAACAAAATCATAAATCTCACTTCAGTTCTAGCTTAAATTAAAGTGAGTTCTAACGTGAGGTCAAAGACTGTGCCGATGCCCCGTTCCATGTAAGAAAATAAAACCTGATATTCGGTCCCGCCTCTTCCTCTTATACCAGCTGATACTCATCAGATTAATATAAACAATTCACAGAAAAAGGCATTATTTCGAATGTGAATATAAGATCCATTCATATGGCAAAGGAACATCTTTAAATCATACAAATTAATTATATAGCATGATTTATAATCAAACAAAATATATGGCTCCAACAGCGGCGGCACCTGCTGCTATCCTCATGCTAACCTCATGCTAACGCTAACGTATAGAAGTATTTGCACAAGTGACATTGTTTAACCGCTTGCTATCAATGGTGCGATCCCTTGATCAGATCATCTGTCCTACATTGGCACTTAAAACATACTGTGTTTAATATTTGATCAATGATCTGCTCCGCCGTTGTCGAGTCATGTTTTGTGTTGTTGGGTGAGATTAGATAACTAAAGTCCTGATGAAGCCTCCAGTCTGAATCTTTCCTCTGATCATCAGGACGGACTCTTTCTTTTATACATCAGTTAGTCCCCCGATGACCTCGTCCCAACAGCGTGAGCAGCAACGAGCTCTGATGACTTCATCCAGTCAGAACAACCTTCTGCAGAGCGGTTCTGTGTGCTCTTCAGATAATTACACATACAGAGGCGTCCTCAGTACATAATGTACACAATGTGATCCAATACTGTGATGTCACATCTGAGTGTGAAATAACAAACATCTCTTCATTCTCTCCACAACGTCGGTGCCATCAAGCAGGATGTGCAGCTCACAGCATGTACATATATATGTATATTTTGTATCCTTTATGCTTCTGTAGCTGCAGAACACATACAACATGTTCCTGTTCAGGTATCCCCCTGAAAGTAACCTAGCAACACCTCCATTGATTGAAGTTCCCACTGTGCTAAAGTGCACACAGGATCTGTCACTGGAATCTGATACAATGTTGCCCAGCCTCCACGCGACACATTAATATGAACCAGACCCTGAAGGCAACACGCACAATGTTACTACGAACACTAAAGGAAAGCAAAACAATTCACTTAAGCAGCAAAAATCACATTTCTACATCATCATATCCTGTGTAAAATCCATACATTACTTCTTAAAAACACACTCTTGGGTCATCTTCCTCTGAGAGAAGTGTTTTCATCATCTGCGTATGGATTGATCTGAAGCAGCTGTGAGGACTGTAGCTTTTGGAGGGAGCTCTCGTTTGCCTAATTTCTCACTAGGTTTATCAAATGTTGGAGCTATCGCTAGCGACATCGACATGGAGCTATCTCTGGCCGGTTTGATCCAATGTAGCCGACACGCGCTTTATGTGATGATATTGCTGTAAAGATGTACATACATATACTTGAATATCAAGAATGCTGAATTATCTACAGCGCCATAGGTCACAAGGTAATTGCTGTGCAACTAATACATTAGCACAGTAACTGTTCGCTCACTCATCTTTGTTGTATTGTGGATTTTTTTCATTCCAATATTCCAAAAAGAGGGAAAAGCTTTTAACATCTACGTTCCACCCTTTTAACCCAGGCCATAAAGAACAATAACTTAAAAGCATGTGCAGTTGCATCATCATTATGCGCGACCGGCAGAGGGAAATATGAAGATAGGAATCATAATTCCCCGCGCGCCGCTGAGATGTCTTCACTGCGTTGTTATTATCCGTGCATCTTAAACTCAGTCAGAGCATTTGGACTCGGCCATTATTTCAAATTATGCACGGATTGCTTTCCATTGCCAGGAACCATTATGAGCAGCAGCATGCCGAGTCTCATCGCTCAGACTCTGAACTACTGCCGGTCCTTTCTGCTCTCTGTTGCACACACACAGACACACACACACACACACACACACACACACACACACACACACACACACACACACACACACACACTTCCTCCCTCTCCTTCTCACTCTCATGCATATGCAGGTCTCATTTCTGTAGCCTTTTGCGCTCCCTTCACCAAACACACTCTGCACGTGTCCTCCCACTGCAGCCGGATCTACAATCCTCCATCTCATCCTCCCTCGTTCCCTTGCTTCCTCGTTCCCTTGCTTCCTCTATCCCCTTCCGTCACCTCGCAGGTCCCTCTCTCTTCTTCTTTATTCCGCTCGTACGCACCGTTTATCCTCGCCATCCACACGCTGGGACTGAGACCCCCGTCTGTGCTGGAGTGTGGAGAAGAAGAAGAAGAAGAAGAAGAAGAAGAAGAAGAAGAAGAAGAAGAAGAAGAAGAAGAAGAAGAAGAAGAAAGCTCAATTTGTGAGCGATGAAAACCACTCTTCTGGACTTCCTGTCTCAGAGGAATTGACCCGACATGATACCTTTTGAGCCAGAAACACTTGCTGTGTTGGAAATTGTAGTGCCTCCGTTGCCTGTCCAAAAACTAAGGCCACTACTTGGTTGCTCCCTTTCTAACTTTCCCCACGCGTGTAGTTGATGACCAAAGTCCAGGCGTAAACGTAGTTGTATATTTCTTGATACAGAACCAAAGGTAACCACGTCCTGGAACAACCTATTTGCGTATAATCAAAACCATAAAATAACATTTCCCTATCTACGTTACCGTATTGACATCTGCAACTAAGCAACAGTTGGCGCTAGGCTCCTCTTGATTATATTGCCTTGTCTCACTTGACCTCGGCCTTGCGCCCCCCAGTGGTGGGAGGTCCAACATAACAAAAAACTCAAACATGGCTCTTACAGAATTCTCTTCCACATAATACTACTGAATGTTGGCTAAAAGTAAACATGTTCTAAGTATGCTTTATGCATCATATCATTGGGCCTTGATCCAGATTATTAGCCTTGTATTTTGGGGTTTATTTCGCCCTGAATTTCAGACCAGACACACATGCAACAGCATTCAGTAGAGATGCATCGATTGAATTAGAACGATGTATTTCCTAATCATTTGAATTATTTGTTTTTATTCAAATTAAGTAAAAAGATAACATTTAGATTTGTTGACAGTTTACACTGACTTTGGGATGGTAATTAAAGCTAGACTATTGGTGGTAAAACAAAGTAAGTCTAGATCTAGCTTCTAGAAAGAAAACTGGCAGGTCAAACGTTTGTGTTGCGATACAAACTACATGTTTTTATCGCTGCTTAAAATGCTGAGGGCAAACAAATGGAGTCAGAAAGTCTTTAAGTCAAACAAATGGCATTGACTGGATTGACGCCCTCGACTTCGAGCCTATTCTTGTTGGCCAAATATTAAACAGATTTTCCAAAAGTCTAATTATGTTCCCCAGGTAAGGCAGTAGGAATGAAAGCCGCTGTACGCTCCTCTGCAGACTTACCATCCATCTTGTATTCACAATACCATCAATGTATTTGATGTATTAATCCGCCAAGATCCTTATTTGGATTCATCTTCTTTGATAAACATTAATCACTCTGCAGTTTATTGCACCGCACCCTGACAAATCCTTTTGTTGTTGTCCTTTTTAATCCTAAATGTCAGCAGGATTTAATCATCAGGAATGTTAACAGTGCTAAGTTTGAAGACTAACAGGAAGTGGGAGTCAGGAACAATACATAGGGGATGAGTCGGCGCGTTGTTTGTCATCTATTTACGTTGTTTACTGGAGAACAAGAGCTTCAGAGCTCGAGGCAACACGAGATGTGACTCGGGGTTTACAGTCATGGAAAACCTGGAAAAGTCATGGGATTTTAAAATGGTTATTTCCAGGCCTGGAAAAGTCCTTGAAAAAAATTAAATCCCAAAGGTTTAGTAAAAGTCATATAAATGTGTCATATTCATATGTTCATGTCGTTCATTTACGCTGAGTTTAAAATAAAAAATATGCTTTTAAAAGAAAGACTCAAAATATAAGCAGGCATACATACAGGCATCTATATAAATGTTTATTCTTTTAATCAAACTACTGTCTCATTCATTTGTGTCATTTAAGGTTTACTGTATGCTTTGTATTCTCATTGTTAGTTTAAATACTACATTTACTCACTTTTTCATGTTTATACAAAATATTTGATCATGGAAATTTGGTTTAAAGTCATGGAAACCCTTTGATGAAAATGTGTATGAACCCTGGTGACTGTCTGGAACTGGTCTTTCATCCTCGTCTCCCTCTCTCCTCTCCAGGGTGTCATCTCCTCACCAGGTGAAGCACTGTGAGCTGCTGGCCCGCCCTCCCCTCCCCCCACCTCCCCCTCTCTCCTCCCTCCCTCCTGCCCCAAAGACGTCACCCGCTACCCCGAAACCCCTGAATCCCACCTGGCCTCACCTGCCGAACCCCGTCCGACAGCTGCCACTGGCCCTCCCCGTACCCCATGGTGGCCCCAAGGCCCGCCCTCGCACTGCTGTTGGCTGTCCTGGCCTGCACGGGGCCCGTGCGCCCCTCGCCCCCCCTACTGCTGCGGCCCCGGGAGAGAGAGAGGGACTCGGGTGGGGTCAACATCGCTGTGGTCCACTCGGGCTCCTCCCTGCTTCCGGAGACGACGGCGGCGGTGGGAGGCGCGGGGGTCGGCGAGCCGGGGACGGGGCAGGGGCAGGGGCCCGGTCCGGGAAACGGTCCGGGAGGAGGAGGTGGAGGTGGAGCAGGAGGAGGAGGAGGAGGAGGAGGAGGAAGGGGAGTGACGGATACAGCCTCAATGGAAGGAGTAGCGGCGATGGCCTCGTTTTCCTCCTCCTTCTCATCGTCCCTGTCCCTGGCGGCACTCGTAGGGGAGACGGTGATGACGCCGTCGGGTCAGGCCAACGTCATCTACCTGGCCGTAAACGAGAGCAGCCCGGGCACCCTGCTGCTGCAGCTGTGTGAGCTGCTGGCGACCACACCCCTTCAGGTAAATATAGACCACGCCCCTCCAGGTGAACATAGACCACGCCTCTTCAGGTAAACACACCATACCACGCCCCTCCAGGTAAACACAACATACCGACCACACCCCTTTAGGTAAACACAACATACCGACCACACCCCTTCAGGTAAATATAGACCACGCCCCTTCAGGTAAACATAGACCACACCCCTTTAGGTAAACACAACATACCGACCACACCCCTCAAGGTAAACATAGACCACGCCCCTCCAGGTAAACATAGACCACGTCCCTTCAGGTAAACATAGACCACACCCCTTTAGGTAAACACAACATACCGACCACACCCCTCAAGGTAAATATAGACCACGCCCCTTCAGGTAAACATAGACCACACCCCTTTAGGTAAACACAACATACCGACCACGCCCCTCCAGGTAAACATAGACCACGTCCCTTCAGGTAAACATAGACCACACCCCTTCAGGTAAACACAACATACCGACCACACCCCTTCAGGTAAATATAGACCACACCCCTTTAGGTAAACACAACATACCGACCACACCCCTTCATGTAAATATAGACCACGCCCCTTCAGGTCCACATAGAACACACCGCTTTAGGTAAACACAACATACCGACCACACCCCTCAAGATAAACATAGACCACGCCCTTCCAGGTAAACATAGACCACGTCCCTTCAGGTAGACATAGACCACACCCCTTCAGGTAAACACAGCATACATCTTCCATGACTAGTTCTGTAGCTCAGTGGTCCCCAACCGGTCCTTTCGTACCGGTCCGCACAGAAAGAATAAATGGAAAAAAAATGTTTATTTATTATCACGGTTCTAAAAGATGTTATTTTTGGAAAAAACATGACCGAATACTTCCGTCTGTGTGCCTCTTGCCTCGGTTGCGTGATACGTTACCCCACAAATTAAACCCACAAGCGAGTAAAAATTTGTAAAAGTCAAAGTTCTTTAGAAAGGGGAAAAAGCCCAAATGAGGAGACAGAAGAAGAAGAAGAAGGAAGCTGCATCTAAAAGACAATATCACTAGTCCTACTTAAAATATGGGTTTACCGCCCACTCTGTGTAATATGTGACGGTAATTCAGAGTAATGGTGAGTTGTATTTTTTTATGTACTTTATATATGTCTTTTATGCCGCTTGTATCATTAAATCTGATGCATAAAAATATTGTCTCGCGCAAAAATGGTTGGGGACCGCTGACAAATACAGTTAGTCAGGCCATTACATTATTGTTGCTTTATTTTACTTGTTTGTTCATTCACCCCCTTCATGCAGTCCCGTTTATATTATTTGTGCAATGTGTTCATCTTTTCACTCACTCATTCATTTCATAGTATCACACTTGTGGATGGGAGTCTGCACCTCGACTCTGAGAGCTGCTCGTCATCGTACAGACGGAGGTAATGAAACTCATGAGTCACTCATTCATATGTCCATTCATTCTTCTATGAAAAAGATGTTTACATCTATTTATCTAACCCGTGTCTATCCGTCTTTGTTTTCATGTCAGAACAGTGGATAGGTGGTGTTTTGAATCATATTAACTCTTCCACTATCTCATCTCCCGGTCCTGTCTGTCACCTGTTTGCTGATCAAACGCGTCCCTGTGGGAATCGAGCAGTCGGTTCCGCTCAGGTTCAATTTGCTCCCCGGAATCGCAAACAAGAAAAGAAGCGTTTAAGTCATCAAAGCCGGGCCTCGAATCACTATTGCGCCTCGTATCATTACGGAAAGTAATGGCAATCTCCTGATCCTCATGCGTTCATCCAGAATTCATTACCGCTTTCTGGTAAAGGTAATCACCGCCAAACCCCGGGTACCGGAGGATTCATTCAAAAACGTGGCTTGTTTGCATGTAAAGCAACAGCCTTGTCAGCCGGAGCCGATGTGGGCTGTGAGCCACGAGCTTATCCTGGTGGTTTTGTGGCGTGGACGCAGCTTAAGTTGTCCAGGAAGAACACGCGCTCTCCTCCTGACAGGGACTCACTCTCGATTGCATCTCTGTGAACATTGATTGCCAATCAGAGCGGCACAGAATTCCCCTTTTTTAAAAGCCTCCAACAGTTTCATTACTTCAATAAACCCGTTGAAGAAATAATCTGTTTCTCCAGCAGTCCAGACACGTTTTCACAGGGTAAAGTCTTAATATAGAGGAGTATCAGCTGTTAAATACTGGGGAAAGCTTGTAAAGGTATACATTGTTCTCATATATTTTGCTCACTTTTTCACCCCTTTAATGTATTCTCAAAGCTTGCTGCTGCAGAATAAAATAAATGTCAGCTTTGATTAATACGAGTGCAATGAGGAAGCTTAAGAAATTATTCTCGATGAGGCTGATGTATGTTGTCTGATGTGCTTTTGTTCCTTTTTTCTGACTGCCAGGGTTTGGTGTTTGAAGAAGAGAGACCGCCGCCTCCGAACCGGGCCCCTCTGGCCCCCATGCTGGAGTTCGTCTCCGCCCAGACCGGGGTTCCCGTGGTCGCCGTAGGGGGAGGGGCCAGCCTGGGCCGAGAGCCACAGGTATGAACGGATAACTTCACGTTGAAACGCACACTGACCTATACTGGTTTTAAGATTAGAATTATTGCTTTGAATAAAGTCAAAGAAAGTCCGGATAACTAATATTTGTTTCTATATTTGCAAGAAAATGTAATTTACTGATTGGTGTCGGGATGTAATGAGAATTTAAACCAAAATGAACAGCATCCAAAGTTTTAAATCAATCTATATGCAGATGATGTCACGCTTTCCCAGTGACACCAGTAGTGTTTAATTTACACGTGATCTGTGTGATGTGTACCTCAAGATATAAAATGCTTTAATTAAAATCTCACACACTTTTAAACATATAATGCATGATATTTAAATTATTATTTAGTTAAAGATTTATTTAATTACTCGTTAACACTTTGGAGTCTAAGGGCATTTTCTCGATTTTTAAATATCTTCTTAAATTCACCTTTTAAAGGCGCTTGCCTCCAATTGTCCTAAGGCACTGTGCAAAGAAATAATGTATTTATTGTGAAAACATACCTGGATGAACTGTTTTGGTGCTTTACATTAGTTTACCAAAGTCTTAGGTTCACAAAAGTAGTGGAATAAATTAATAAAATAGTTAAAAAAATAGTTTAAAAAGCCACTTAATACCAAACTGGAAAGCTAATGACCTCGGCTGGTTGTTGAAAGTGTTTTTTGTCATGCCATTTGATGTATTGATCGCTGTCTATGTCACCAAATATATATATATATATATATATATATATATATATATATATATATATATATATATATAAATAAAAAGGTTACCTCAGCTTTAAAACAATAGTCAGATGTCCCTATAAACATGAACACTGTTTTTACTTGCTGTAATCGTTCCTTTTCTTCATATTAAAAATATATATATATATATATATATATATATATATATATATATATAATATACATACAAACTAAAGCCCTTTCAATGTAACTCATAGAGGAAAGAAATCGACACTTCTTGTTTTGTTCATAAAAACACTGACCAGGTTGTGAATTTAAAGCACATATAGATCAGTTATGTTAATTATGTTCTATCGGTAAATTATTGCCAATAAAATCTGTTGAAGTGGGTGGAAGCTGTGAGTTCTGCCGCTTTCTTTATGATTGGCAAGTATTCTTATTCTTATTCTATATATAGACTATATCCTCACTGGGACTACATTATTGACATAGCAAATACTTTTTTTAAATTATGATTAATATTTCATTTGAATTATGCTTAATAAAGCATAACATGTCCCTTCAACACATCAAATATGTATATAACGAAAGAACAAGATATAAACTAAACTTTAATATATTATGACCTCCTCTAATAGATGTGGCAAACGTGTGAGCGACCAGGTACCTATTCAAACACATTAATATTCACGTATGAATCCAAATATTATCTCTCCTTTTTAAACTCTGGTTTGGGCCCCACTGACTTTGACTGCTTGCCGTTTGGTGCAGGAAGCAACCAATGGGATTTGTTAGAGCTTTAGCCCTGAAAACACCTGCAGCTGTAAACGGGTTTAAAGAAAAAGCTGTAGCTGTGAAACCAAAGTCAACGAGCTGATTGGAGCTCCAGAGTCAGGTGATCACTCCTGTGCTTCATCGTCAATATACAGTGAAAGTAGAGCAACCTCAGGACCGGCACGGGGACCTTCAGGTGCAGCGGTTATCGGTTTAATTCTTTCCACCGCGTTAGGTTCTCATCATTAGGCTCTGACTTGACGTACGAATCCTTTTATTTCTCCTCAGAAATAAACAGTTCAGCTCTGGATGTGACAAACGCTTCAGGCCTGTGTGAGACAAATTGACGTGTAATCGCTAACAGACGGCGCTGTGGAGCCGAGTGAAGAACCCGTGGTTCCACTCAGACTGAAGACCCTCGGAGGATGTAGTTATTTTCTAAAATGCGAAACATTTTGTGTAAAACCTGCAGCTCCGGCCTCATCGCTGAGCACTAATGTAGGAGATGAAAATGTAATGTTTGTCTAGTTCTGCCAGTGCTGACGACTTGAAGAGCTCAACTGCTTCTAATTACTCAGCAGAAGACTTGTGAGTCATTTGAAATGTCCTTGTGTACTGCAGTACAGTTCAGTGCACGACTGAGACGAGTCGTATTAGCATTCAATGAATCGAGCAAAACCTCTGAAAAATTCACTTTTTTTAGAAAAAAATAGCACTTTATAATAACTACACACTATTTAGCATTATTAAAGACTTAATTCATCATTTATAAAGCATTATTCCAACATGAACACTCATTCGTAACTCAGTTATACATGTTTTATTCTTGATTTATAAGCTTGACGGTTATGCGTTTCATGATTTGGGTTTTCATACTTTATAATATATATATATTGCAAACTAATTATTAAGGGCTTATAGATGATGCACTAATGGTTTACATGTGCATTATAAACGTGTTTTAATACTACAATGCATGGTTAATTCAGGTAGTTACTAGTCGGTAGTTAAGTATTAGTTAAGTATTGTGTGACCTCATCTAAAGTGAGTTAATGTTGGACCAATGCTTCATAAATGATGAATTAAGTTTTTACTCATGCTTTACTAATGCTAAATAGTGTGTAGTTATTATAAAGTGCTATTTAAAAAACTTCTGTTTTCTTGCAGAATGCTATTTGTTAAGGATATAAAATACAAAAATACAAAAAAATACACAAAGTGCAGATAGGAGGTTTTCGCTGCTTTTCCTGGATCCTTTTGCAGATCGGAGGTTTTGCACTTTGGCCCCTTTTTCTTTTCTTTTTTCAGTTTAAAACAATCACAATCTAAGTTGGACTCGTTTCAAACCTTCGCTCGCTCGGCCGCCGGTGAGGACTAATGCACGTCTCCAGCTGGCTCATCCGGGTGCTGCCAGACATTAGCAATAAGTAGATCAAGCTAACAAAGCATGCTTAACGCGGCAGATGTGCTATTTAATAAATTGGCCAATTTAGTTTCAAGTGGATCTTTCTGACAGCGTGATGTGATTATTGTGTTTCCTACATAACCTGTGACATCCGATGTAACGCGCCGAGCTCGGTGCTGAACCGTCAGCTTCTGAGAATAATCATCTTCAGAAGCAGCTGCCATTAAGGCTCGAGGAGAGGTGGCTTTGAAGTACAGAACTACTTTTGCCTCTTGTTACACTCCACCACGTCTCTTTGATTACATTTATTCACCTCTGCGTGCTCCTGCCACCTCATGTTAGTACTAATGCCACATGTGTACCGGGCCTAATGCGTTGTTTACCTTTTGAATATCTTGCTTCACGAGTTTACCCTCAAACCTTCTGGTCCCATAAGGAGCAGGAGTAACACTCTGAGAAGAGAAGGTGATATATTATCGATCCACAATAGACAAACTAATATATTTACTGGTTTAGTTAACGTTCTGAATGCCAAGCATTTTTGCACCCGTCTATGGTAAAGACGTACAATTATGGCTAAAAGTTCTAATGCTATAAGAACATGCAAGTTGAAATTGATTGATCATATATATATATATATATATATATATATATATATATATATATATATATATATATATATATATATATATATATATATATAAATATATATATATATATATATATATATATATATATTCAAACACTGCAATCTTAATATCCATCATATTAAGTGTTCACAAGTGCTACTAGAAAAAGAAAATAACACATATAACACATGAAGCATAGACTTCTATACAACCAGAGGAGTCGCACCTGGTGGTCAGTAGAGAGAATGCTGCTTTAACACATGAAGTATAGACTTCTATACAACCAGAGGAGTCGCCCCCTAGTGGTCAGTAAAGAGAATGCAGCTTTAACACATGAAGTATATACTTCTATACAACCAGAGGAGTCGCCCCCTAGTGGTCAGTAAAGAGAATGCAGCTTTAACACATGAAGTATATACTTCTATACAACCAGAAAAGTCGCCCCCTGGTGGTCAGGAGAGATAATGCAGCTTTAACACATGAAGCATACACTTCTATATAAGGGGCTGCCCGAAAGTTGTTCCTTGAAGTCCACCCAACAGCTCATATAAAAAGAGAGCATGGATTCAACTCTTCTCCGTGTTTGAGTCAAATGCTGCTTAGCTGGAAAAGCCACGGTTCGGTGACCCTGTCTTTTGGGCTTCAACACAACAAATGTGCAGATTTCCCCCCCAGAGTAGCCCTTCATTTGAGGATGTTTGTAGAACTAAACTATAATCAGTAATTAATTGCCTTTGGGACGCAGAGTCATGCATGTCTTTCCCCCCACGCGATACACGCCAAGAAATCAATCAACCTTGTGTCAACAGTGTTTTGGAAAGCGTGACTTGGGACCCAACGTCGGTCCTTCATTGTTTCTGGTGAGAGCTCTCATGACAAGCGAGCCAGTATTTAGGCTCCAGCGAATTTCGTTTTTTCCACGTTTCAGACTAAACCCCTCGCCACTCGCTCCCGGCACCTTCCCCGCACTCTCCGCTCTGAGCGGCGTTCAACAGGAATCAAGCTGTCGCCGGTTTGATATTTGACCCAGTTCAGAGCGGCGTAACCCGGGGTGAGCCCCGCCGACGCCGGGGAGGCGGTGACGCTCCCCGAAGTTTCCCCCTTTGATCATCTCCATGTACACAAAGATGCACAAAGACCGGGTGATTAATTCAAACGCATGCTCGACTGCCTCTTGGTTTTATGTTCAGGGAGAGCAAAATAATGAGTTATTCCCAACATGGCGTAACACTTTGGACCGCGTCAAAAGAAGTGCACGTTTTTACGCCATCATAGGACGTCCTTTTAACCCGTACCGGATTCTTAATTTTGCTTTAGTTTCAAGAAAACCACAAACAGAGGAAAGAAAGACAAAATGAATTCCTGTCTGGAGCAGTGAGCGGCTCATCTGTCCGGATTAAATGTGACTGCAGCGAGAAGAAGGCGTTCCCGGTTTCTTTCATTGGCACTGAAAGCTTTATTCAGAAGTCAAGGACTTTTTTGGGGGGGGGATTGACAGGCTGTGTTATTCCTCCCGGTGTTTCAGTCAGTCAGTCAGCCACGAGGCAAAGAACGGATCGGAGCAGCAAGATGGATACGCTCTTACATAACGGGGAGACTTGCAGTGCGAGTCCCTGAATTATGTCCATGACGTTTAAGCACTGTGCTTTTGGCAGTGGATGCCGATGTCAGTGGGCTGAGTACTTTTCCATCTATATTAGAGGTAGACGGTGAGGTAGCAACCTGTTGCGTGATATTAGCTCCCACCGCCAATGGAGGTCAGCTGGTAGGAAACATGCTAGCAGATTAGCTCGGTATATCGGTCGAGCTAATCGCATTCTTTGGACTGAATGTGTTCATAACTGTGGCAAACACAGACAGACCATTTGAACCACCACGCCCGAAGAAACAAACAACCAATCAGAGCCGAGAGGAGTCATGAATACAGCTGTTGATCACTGCTGATCAAACTAGGCAGCGCTGATCAAATATGAATCAATATTCTAAGAGTCCTTTGCCTGATTCTCACCGTAAAATGTTTTAAGAAAGATATTTGAGTTGCTGTTTAGCTATGAATGGAAAACGTGTCCCCGGTCGGTGGGGGCGTGGCTCAGTTGTAAACATGGCGGCTCATTTTTAAAGCCGAACGTTCTCATGGGTTCATCTTTCAGGAGACCGGCTCCATCTACCTCCAGTTCACCTGCTCCACCGCCCTGCAGCTGGAGGTGATCTTCGAGGTGCTCGAGGAGTACGACTGGACCTCCTTCTCCGTGGTGACCACCCGCCACCACGGCTACGAGGACTTCCTGGCCATGGTGGAGGGCATGACGGACGGTTCCTTCATCGGCTGGGAGAAGAAGAGCGTGGTGATCCTCAACGTGACGGACGACCCCGGCGGGGCGCGAGCCAAGCGGATGCTCAAAGACAACGAGGCCCAGGTGAGTCCGTCTTCATTTATTGAGATTTATTGCTTTGTCAAAGGGTAACATCGTCACGATCTTGGGTTTTGGTTTTCTGTTTTATTTTGAAGTCCCTGCACTTCCTGTCCCTGTGATTGTCTGCCTTGTCCCTCATTGTTTTTTAGCCACGCCTCTGCCAGATTGTCTCCTTTGTAACCCATGTGTGTACATCGCCTTCAAGCTAGTTTCCTGTATCATCTTTTCCTTGTTTTGTAACTTTGCCTGAAGTAAAAGACTTTGCTGCTCCTGCGTTTTTGCCCTACTGGCCGTGACATAAATACAAAATAATATATCTTATGATAGATACACATGATAGATAGATAGATATGAATCCTGCAAGGGACATTGTTTTCGCTACAGCAGCACGTTTGTACATCCAGGTAAGCAATACAATATATAGAAATGAAAAATGCACAATATTAAAAAAATAGAATAAAAAAAAATGCACAATATATATACAAATACAATCAAATAATACTTCAAGTCCAACTGAAATGACAGCACACTTATTTTGTGTGTGTGTTAATCACTAGTATTCCATCAGCCAACGCAGAACATTCACAGTTAATGCAATTAAATAGACATATTTGATCATTGGAATATGAATAAAAAAGAGCATTCTGATGCTCAGAAAGGGAGAAACCAAAAATATATACAATATTAATTTCCCTCTTTCGAGTTTTCTTCTGTATGCTGGAGCAGAAAAAGAAAAAACACACAAGTGATTCAATTTCAACAGAACTCCAAAGAGTCAACACCAGGTTAATCAACGTTGTCCGATCAATATATTTGCAGCGCTCTCTCTCTCTCTCTCTCTCTCTCTCTCTCTCTCTCTGCACCTGCAGTTAAAAGACATTTCTACAGGCATTTTAAAAGAGAGGAAAGATTCAGAGGAAAGCTTTAAAATCTCACCATTTGATAATTGGCTTCCGGTAAAAGCCTTATTTATAGGAGAGGTTGACTGAGGACACACCATTCATTTACAATGACACCCTGGGACACACACACAATCTATCACACACACACACACACACACACACACACACACACACACACACACACACACACACACACACACACCTGGGAGCTTTGTAGACCGACTGCAGCGTTTAACTGTCGCAGCTGCTCTCCTGAACCACTGAGCATTCTTCCTCCTGTGTGATGAATCCATGTGTGTGTGTGTGTGTGTGTGTGTGTGTGTGTGTGTGTGTGTGTGTGTGTGTGCCCACCACAGACAGCACATACTGGCAAACACAGCGTCCGACTTTTTTTACCTTTCCGGCACACTCAAGCGTTTTCTGGAGAGCTTGTGACTCGTGAACGGTCAGGTTTCACAAAGTGACCAATCACAGGGCGGACGAAAAGGTCGGAGAAGATGAACGATGTCATCGTTTGCGGTGGAATAAATTGAAGATGTGTCCCCGTGCTAGCTTATAGCGCTGCTACGCAACCACTTCCACATCCGTCCTCAAACAGAAGTTCCTATAATGTCCTACAAACTGCCTGCAACGCGTGTCAATCACTGCTTGTCACGCACATGTGCCCTTTCAAAATAAACTTCCGCCTCTATAGGAAACCCAGTTAGGTTTTAGCCGACAAAACGTCTCCGTTAGCTTGAGGAAGAAGGTCGCGGTTTGGGTAAATATGTCAACGCTGTTACGGAAGTATACGCAAATTACGTGACAAAAACTTCTCGGTTCACGCGGGGAACGAACAGCCGTCTCCCGTCTCAAAGATGGCGGTCGACCGAGGTGACCTTCGCCGATGAGTTTCTGGGTGTTGCGGGATGTCCGCTCTACTTTCCACCCGTTTCTAATCTTTAAAGCATGAGCAGTGCCACCGCCTCCTCTCTCATATTTCTTTGTATCCTTTTTATTCGTGTTCATTCCTTGCCGTCATCGTTTTACCGTTGTGAGCATAGATGACCTTTTGTCATAATGAAGTCCATGAAAAAGGTAGAAAAAAAGGAGACGGAGAGTAAAGGGAGAATTCACAAACATGCAAAAAGGGACCAGAGAGAGTGTGATGCAACGTCGTGAACGGATGTGAAATGTTGGATACGGGCAGAGGGAATGAACTCTGTGCTGCTTCAGATGCGAACGCGTTCAGGTGTGTTCTTTCAGGAGAGTCTGGACAGGTGTCGCACACTTTAGGAGAAGGTTAATGCGTTTTTAAAGCCACGAGGGCTTTGTAGCATTTAGCTGAGCCGCTTCCAGGGTTCTGCTTTTGTACTTGCTCACTTATCACTTAATGGAACAGAGCCAGCGCTAACGACGTTAGCTCAACTGCATTTTGTGCTCATTAGCAAATTGTATGATGTCGTAAACTGGGATGGCAAATCCCTGTAAAGGGAACCTGCTCCTAGGTTGGATTTGTATTTGTGAGCATACTTAGCTCTTTGGATGCTGCAGTTAGCATTTAGCTAAAATGGCTCAATATCTGGAGACTTTAAGTCTTGTTAAAATCTGAATCCACGCAAAGGAAACGAGGACATTTCAAGCATGTTGCTTTTGAATGATGCTGAAGCTAAACTACACCATTATGAATGCTTTTCTTTGCATTAAAATTGATGTTTATAGCGAAATAAATTGGGAAATGAAGTACCAACTACCATAGACCACCATTCATTTTCATCAAATGATCCACGTCCGCTGTAAAGGTTGTTTTATGTCTTAAGCCCGCTGCAAGTGTCACATTTTACATCGATTGCTTTCAAAAAAGGTCCAGCATGCACTGCAAATGTCAGGGGTTTCTTCAAACTATCTTGAAGGAGAGTAATTATATTCACGTCACGTTTGTGCAAAGTTACCGGTGAACGGTGTCAAGCGAAGAAGAGGTAAACGCACGGACATTTATTCAGTGGCAAAAAACACTTGTCTTCATTTTTACTTCAAATGACCTTGACACACTGGTGCTAAAGGTCATGCAAAGACCAAGCTTTCTTTCTTTTGTTCATTGAGCCCCTGAGTTCCTGGGTCAGTATCATCCATTAACATTTGATATTTTTTTAACAATATAGGCGCATTGCTTATTGCATCTGTGTAGCAGGAGCGCTGTGCTGAGGAAGCAGCCTCAGTAAGTGAATGGATGCGTCTGGTTTTTGCTTATTTTTTCCGTCTCCCCGCTCGACTCTTTGGGTGATCTGGAGATCGATCCGGTCTGCCGCCGTCTGACGAGGTCCATTTAAATGCTTCTCAATCTGCTGTGGAGGAGCAAAGATCGATGCAACAGCAGAGCATCGTAGGCAGAAGTCTGTTATCCGATCGACACGCCCCTTTTTACTGGAACTCCGGCAGCCATTGGACACGCCAGCTGCTTTGAGACTGAACCGCACAGCAGTTTCAAACCTTTTCTTTTTTTTTTATGAAGCACTTATTTGTCTTCAGTCATTCCGGGCTGCTAAATTATGTCCACACATTAAGGTGTTCTAATTATAACGTGGAAAATAAATAATGAACATAAATAACAATAAAGTGAGACTCACTGTTGGGCTTGTACACGGTCTAAATAATCCGCACGTACTTGTCGAACCGTTTCATTTCCAGTCACCTTGATTATTATTATTAGGACAGCTCGTAAAATTATCAGTTCAAATACAAACCGAGACACCTGCCAAACTCGTTCTGATCTGAGCGCTCTTGCACAGGTACTAAATGGAGCTTGTGGTTAAATAAATACAAATGTTTCTTCAGCTATCAATCCAAGTGAACAAAAGATACAGAGCAGTGAAACTGATGACAGTTATCACCTGTCAATCACAAAGGTGGTAGCCCCGCCCCCTTATGGTCTGTTTGACTTTTTGACCTTAATTTACTAAATTAACACAAACTAGAGATTGAGATATAAACTCATGTTTACAATGTTTACTGAGGGAATAAATCAAGAGAGAAGTAGAGTCATTTATATAGACTTATATACAACCAGAGGAGTCACCCCCTGGTGGTCAGGAGAGAGAATGCAGCTTTAACACATGAAGCAAACACTTCTATAAAACCAGAGGAGTCGCCCCCTGGTTGTCAGGAGAGATAATGCAGCTTTAACACATGAAGCATAGTCTTCTATACAACCAGAGGAGTCACCCCCTGGTGGTCAGTAGAGAGAGAATGCAGCTTTAACACATGCAGCATAGTCTTCTATACAACCAGAGGAGTAGCCCCCTGGTGGTCAGGAGAGAGAATGCAGCTTTAACACATGCAGCATAGTCTTCTATACAACCAGATGAGTTGCCCCCTGGTGGTCAGGAGAGAGAATGCATCTTCATGGCACTTAAGCATTGGCTTCACTTGAGACCCGCGTCTCATGGGATGGGTTCCAAATGGAAAAATGAATCTACCCACATTCTAAGAAAAGTATAAGGTATTTGCTATAATATAAGGTAAACATGGAGATAATTATGACGGGTGAGATGTAGCCTGTGTCGTGTTAGCTCGCTGTTTTCGATGCCAAGATAAGTCGGACCACTTTGCATTCCAAATTTGGGTTGTATTGGTCCCCCGGGTTACAGGAGTGCCAATCTGCCACTATACAATGATACTGCCGGGTTTCTTGTGTTTGTGTTTTCCTGCCATTATTACACCTTGTCACTGTTCCATTTTGAAATGCTGCTCGTGGGGTTGCATGCCAATATCTGCATAATCCCCCCATGATGCCGAGGCCTTTGATGAGAAACCAAAGGGTACGTTCTCATAATGTAGCATTATAGTGCAGGTTTAGTACTGAATTTGTCAAGCCCTGCACTGCGAGTGTATGCTTAAATCCCCTCCTCACACACACACACACACACTTGATGTTGGAGCCATTGATTGAATTTGGTTCAGCCTCGTCTGTGCTGTGATATGAGTATAATTCAGACAGTGAGAACTGTTTCCCGCTGAGACTTTCCTCTTTAGTTCTCTCTCTCTCTCTTTCTCTCTCTCTCTCTCTTTCTCTCTCTCTCTCTCTCTCTCTCTCTCTCATCTCATTTACACCTGGAATTAAAACATGCCTCGAGTAGCCGCCCCCCCCCCCCAAAATAACTCCTCCGCAAAGCATAAATACCTCATGCATGCCTCGGCGGGCCTGACAACTTTCTGTCAAAGCCAATGCAAAATTATTAATCTGATGTGTATTTTATGCATAATCTTGGAGGCATTGGGGGAGGATGCAGTGCTGCATGGGCCATTTATTTTACTTCAAGCTCGCCGCCGGCCAATTAGGGTAACGCATTCATCAGCCGATGACTCGCACCTCTGCTGTGTGGCTGGTAAGCCAAGGAGCGCCGCGTTGTTTGTCATCTGCACTCATGTTTACAATGTTTACTGAGGGAATAAATCAAGAGAGAAGTAGAGTCATTCATATAGACTTCTATACAACCAGAGGAGTCACCTCCTGGTGGTCAGGAGAGAGAATGCAGCTTTAACATGAAGCATATACTTCTATACAACCAGAGGAGTCACCCCCTGGTGGACATTAGAGATAATGCAGCTTTAACACATGAAGCATAGACTTCTATACAACCAGAGGAGTCGCCTCCTGGTGGTCATGAGAGAGAATGCAGCTTTAACATGAAGCATAGACTTCTATACAACCAGAGGATCGCCCCCTGGTGGTCAGGAGATAGAATGCAGCTTTAACACATGAAGCATATACTTCTATACAACCAGAGGAGTCGTCCCCTGGTGGTCATGAGAGAGAATGCAGCTTTAACACATGAAGCATATACTTCTATACAACCAGAGGACTCGCCCCCTGGTGGACATTTGAGATAATGCAGCTTTAACACATGAAGCATATGCTTCTATACAACCAGAGGAGTCGCCCTCTCGTGGTCATGAGAGAGAATGCAGCTTTAACACATGAAGCATATACTTCTATACAACCAGAGGAGTCGCCCCCTGGTGGTCAGGAGAGAGAACGCAGCTTTAACACATGAAGCATATACTTCTATACAACCATGAGTCATCCCCTGCTGGACATTAGAGAGAATGCAGCTTTAACACATGAAGCATATACTTCTATACAACCAGAGGAGTCGCCCCCTGGTGGACATTAGAGATAATGCAGCTTTAACACATTAAGCATATACTTCTATACAACCAGAGGAGTCGACCCTGGTGGTCAGGAGAGAGAACGCAGCTTTAACACATGAAGCATATACTTCTATACAACCATGAGTCATCCCCTGCTGGACATTAGAGAGAATGCAGCTTTAACACATGAAGCATATACTTCTATACAACCAGAGGAGTCGCCCCCTGGTGGACATTAGAGATAATGCAGCTTTAACACATTAAGCATATACTTCTATACAACCAGAGGAGTCGCCCCCTGGTGATCAGTGGAGAGAATGCAGCTTTAAGGCACTAAAGCATTGGCTTCACTTTTCTGACCTGCATCTCATGTGATTAGTTCCAAATTATGAATCTGTGTCTTTCATGCATATGATCTTGAAGGCATTGGGGGAAGACGCAGCGCTGCATGGGCCAATTAGCACAACGCGTGCATCAGCCGATGACTCGCGTCTCACTGGTGTGACTGGGAAGCGAGGTAGCAGCTGTATGGTGTTTCCTCTCGCATGTCTCGATTCTCACAGCAGAGTGTGACATGTCGAGCGCTACAGCAACAGGGAATACAGGTGTAATGTTATAATCTTTCACTTTTTTCAGTCAGACTTTGATAATAAAAGTGTCAGGAGTGGCGTGGCTCAGATGGCGTCATGACAACTACACCAAAGGAGAACCCATCACAGATCAGACTGTTCTTCAATCAAAATCAATTCAGACTCTTTCTCGTGACTCTTCCCTGAGAGATAACATTCAGATCAGTCATTGTAGGAGAAACATATCAATACTGTTAAATACCTAGCTACACTATTTAACCCACAGAAAGGATGTAACCCCGTTAGCTTGAAGCGGAGTCGTCCAGGTTCTATCCGTCAACTATAATGAATACTTGGACTATTTATCGATTTATAAATTGGCCTTTTTGTTTACCTTAGAATTGACGTAAATAAAACCATTCAACACGACAAATGTGTTCTTGAAATAACGACATAATTAACTTGTTGTTTCGTCAAAAATATAAAATATAATGAACAACCCATTTCTTGGCTTTGTTTTCTGGATGAAAAAGATACATTCTCCCTCGACCGGCTTTGGCAAAAGAGTTTGATTGACAGATGTTTCATCCAATCACCTGACAAGTATTTTTTAAGTGCCTTCCATTTAAAAAAACTGTTTCTAATAACAGCTCTATATATATATATTTTAAGTGTTCCATTGTCTCCCTTTTGAAGAAATAGTGGCACAACATCAAATCAGTTCTCTATTGAAAAAGGAGTTTTGTGCAAAATATTCACTAATTCCGAGAAGAGACTTTTCATTCCAGCCACGAGGCGTCTGAATGAAACGAGATGTCCCGGCGTTTTCGAAAAATGAGACGCCTAACGAAGTGATTGATGGCGCGGAATCGTAACAAATTACGCCTCCTTCTGAAGGATGGCGGATGATGGAGAACTCGGCTCCCTTTTTGGGGAGGAGCACTCCATCCTCTTCAGCCGCAGAAAAAAAAAATGCATATGTAAAGAAATCTAAATGTAGCTGACAGCTCGGTGGACGTGATGGACGGGGATCGGGGCGCCGGCTCTATCTGGACTAATTTCAGTTTTAGAGCCTCTCCAATGGTCTTACAAAATCTGTGGAGCAAATTTTCCCTCTAGTGCTTCCTCTGAGTAATCATCTGAAGTACCCTCAGCACCAAACACACACACACACACACACACACACACACACACAAGCTACAGCCTTTTTTCTTCCTCTAACCCTCTTGTATAGTTTCATGTTTTTTTTTTACTCTTGTTTTGTCTTTTTAATCTCGCTGCCCCCCTCCTTTAATAATATATGAGAGGGAGATGCGCGCCGTTTATCAAGTGCAGCGCCCCGTGTTGAGGAAAAACATGTATAATAAACAGGAGAGGCAATAATGTATAAGTGCACCTAGTGCACTGATGTATAAATGAGTGCAATCCATAATTCTTAAGGAAACATGAAAGGGCATTATGGGACCAGGCATGAAAGAACCAGCGAAGATGAAAAATGTTCTCCACATCAGTCCGTTTCTTCTTCTCCTCTTTCTTTTTCTGCGCGTTGCTTCTCGCTGTTTTATTTCCTTTGTTTCTCATTCCTTCTGTTTCCTCACCGTCCTCCTTATCTCGGTCTCGTGTTTTTTATTTTTTTTATTTTCATAACCATCCCTTTGTATCTTTGTATCTTGTCTCTCCCTCTGCCCTCCTTTCATATGTTTCCTTCACTCCTTACTCACTCTCTCCTTTTCAAATTACATCTTTCTCTCGTACCTCTCAATCATTTGCTGATTAACTTCCTTCCTTTCTCTTTCATTGTATTGCATTCCTCCCTTCCTCTTTCCTTCCTTCCTTTCTCTTTCATTGTATTGCATTCCTCCCTTCCTCTTTCCTTCCTCCCTTCCTCTTTCCTTCCTTCCTTCCTCTTTCCTTCCTCCCTTCCTCTTTCCTTCCTTCCTTCCTCTTTCATTGTATTGCATTCCTCCCTTCCTCTTTCCTTCCTCCCTTCCTCTTTCCTTCCTTCCTTCCTCTTTCATTGTATGGCATTCCTCCCTTCCTCTTTCCTTCCTTCCTTCCTCTTTCATTGTATTGCATTCCTCCCTTCCTCTTTCCTTCCTTCCTTCCTCTTTCATTGTATTGCATTCCTCCCTTCCTCTTTCCTTCCTCCCTTCCTCTTTCCTTCCTTCCTTCCTCTTTCATTGTATTGCATTCCTCCCTTTCTCTTTCCTTCCTCCCTTCCTCTTTCCTTCCTTCCTTCCTCTTTCATTGTATTGCATTCCTCCCTTCCTCTTTCCTTCCTCCCTTCCTCTTTCCTTCCTTCCTTTCTCTTTCATTGTATTGCATTCCTCCCTTCCTCTTTCCTTCCTCCCTTCCTCTTTCCTTCCTTCCTTCCTCTTTCATTGTATTGCATTCCTCCCTTCCTCTTTCCTTCCTCCCTTCCTCTTTCCTTCCTTCCTTCCTCTTTCATTGTATTGCATTCCTCCCTTCCTCTTTCCTTCCTTCCTTCCTCTTTCATTGTATTACATTCCTCCCTTCCTCTTTCCTTCCTTCCTTCCTCTTTCATTGTATTGCATTCCTCCCTTCCTCTTTCCTTCCTTCCTTCCTCTTTCATTGTATTGCATTCCTCCCTTCCTCTTTCCTTCCTTCCATTTCATTGATTCATATTTTACCCCCTTCTTAAACCTACTCCTCATTATATTCTCGATATAATAATTTGCCCTTCTTTTATCTTGTACTCCCGTATGTCCGTTTCCATCCTCCTTCCTACTCCCCTCCATCATTTCTTCATTTTCCACTAATTGCTTCCCTCCCTCTCTTCCTCCTCCTCCTCTTCCTCAGGTCCGGCTGCTGTACTGCTCCCTGGAGGAGGCGGCGCTGGTTTTCCGGGCGGCCCTGGCGGCGGGTCAGGCGGGTCCTAGTCACATGTGGTTCGCCGTGGGACCGGCGCTGTCCGGTCTGGGCCTGGAGGGGCTGCCCAAGGCCTTGTTCGCTATCCGGCCGCAGGGCTGGAGGGACGAGCCTCGCAGGTACGAGCAGAGGGTTCAACGTTATTTAAAAACCTGTTGAGATATTATGTGGTGGGTCGTTTTTCACTTTGCAATGATGCAAAACAGGGTTTAACCCTTTAAAAACACCCCCTGCGCCTATTATCAGACAAAACCCAACAACATATTATATCTGGAACCACAATGTTGTTTAACTTCATTTAAATTGCTACAATACCGCAACCCTTGAGAGACGAGACATCTGCTGTGAAACATCATGAAAGTAACCGTTAACTTTAAGTACTTATGTAAACTCCATTTTTGACTCAGTTTTTTTATGCCGTTTTTTGACTGAAACTCCTCTGAACACCCACATGCTGTGTTCTATTATGCTTTTTGTTGCAGATTCCAATTCTTTAGGTCCTAATCTTTCCAAAAAGGTGTCTTATTAGTATGTGGGCTGTTGTTAGGGCGCCATAATACAGTTTGAAAAACCCGGTGACCGCTCAAGGAGGCATTTTTGGGAAATCTTGCTCATATCGTGCTGGATGTTCATAGTTATGATCAAAATATCTTTTAAAAGTGATTTTTTTTGCAGATATATATTTTTTCCCATGACTTTGCTGAACAAATACATACAATAAACACAAGTATTGGAATTCATTTGGAGTTCCTACGAGGAAAAATTACAAAATGTCTAGAGCCAAAAGTCCAGGGTTTTTAACACATAATATCACATTTTCCAACCCAAAAAGGATATTAATCTTCTGTATTTGGAATAAAAACTGTAAACTCAAGGTTCACTTCCTCAAGGTTCATCCCTGAAGCTTCAAGCCGGACTGGAATACTTAAGTTAGCCAACCTTGACTCTACAATTTTCATAACAGATGTGTTTCCAAGGTCAAGAATATAAAGTGCATGTTCAATATCTATTTTCCTGTAGTTTGTAAACATCCATAAGCCTCTAGAAAGCCTTGGTAGGACATCCAGAATCCTGAGAGCTGTGAACTGAACGAGGGCGATTGGACAAGAAATTCAACTTTTCACCCGTAGACTCAAAAGTGACATTGCCTTTCTTTAAAAGTGATGTGAGATCTCTCCTTCACTACCTGGTCCATACAACCTGCAGTCATCAGCCATACAGCAGAGCAAGAACACACAATAAAGAACTGGTTTCTAAAATTACTAACATGTCCGTTCTGTCCTCCGGCTGCAGGGAGCTAATGAGTTAGCATAGCATGCTAAATCCAGTAGATATCATCGCAACTACAACCTCTTCACATGATTTTCAGACATTTTTCTAAATGTTTTCTGGCCAGATATTCCATATTGTACATTATGTCCTTTTCACTTTTTTTTTTTAATAACACCAACCATTCTCATAACATTCATATCCATGTTCAGTGGTGTTAAACCATTTCCCATGCAGTGTTTGTCTCTATAAACAACATCTCTACCTCAGGGAACCATCAAATAAAACGTGAAATGTCAAATAATAACTAGAATCCTTTGGTCTGAAGATCATAAATGATGCTCGACAGTGTTCACCGTTGTGTGCGTGTGCAATATGTTCTCCGACGTCGTCGTTCCTGTTTTTCCTCTCCGCTGAGTTGAGGATTCATTCGTATTATTAAGTGAGTTCTGCCTCAGAGCCGCTGAACACCGAACCTTATGATCTTAAAAATACACGAGGATCAGTGTGAGCACACACACTCTTTGTGAAAACACACACACTTTGTGCGCCTCCTGGCTGCTCCTGCAGCGGCACACGGATCCGGTGCTCCGTCGCCTTTAACGACCACCTGCTCTCCCCGTGATGTATTCTGCGCTGCGGGGATGACCCGGTTCCACCGCGGGGGTCATTACGCTTTCATCTAATCTGAGCTAAATGGACTGGCCGAGGGAATCTAGGGGAAAGGTGGAATCCCTTATTGATTTGAACTATTAAATCCACCTGAGTCGTGACAGGAAGCGTGGGGAGACGCAGGTGAGGAGGGAGTTCTAGCTCAACAACGCAGGGAAAAGATGAACCTGTGTGTTATTGCATCAGATGTCGAGGGTTCTAAACCGTGAAATACGTTTTTATATCTTTCCATGAAGCTCATAAATCTAAAAACAGATTCCTAAACATGATGTGTTACGTTTAGAGACAGGACATATCCACTGAGCTCTGGGATATTTTGACTTTTTTGTTGTTGTTGCATCATCCCACACATCATCTTGGGTTTTGCCACGTCACTCTCTGAGCTTTATTAAAAACACCCGCTGTCCGGCGGCCATCTTGAATCCATCGAGACGCAGGATTCCTTCCAGCTTGCCGAGCAGCGTCTTATATGCAATCTGATTCATATATTAAATGGTGGAACATGGGTGATGTGTCCACAAGACTGGAGCTGGACACCTGAGACCTTTCTTTGCAAGATTAATTCACACATCGGCATCATTTTTCGAAATAAAAGCGGGACGAAGTGGATTTTTTTCCTCCGGGTTTTAGCGCCACGAATAAAAAGACATCGTCATGCATTCCTGCTGAACGGGTTGAGTTGCACTTATATCTTTGAAACAACAACAATTACACTTTACTGCTTCTTTCAACCTTGACAAAGGCAGCGCTGACCTTTCACAATAAAAGCCAGAGACAGGCGAGTGTTTCACATATCTGCGTCGTTCATTTCGTCGCGTCCTCCGCATGTTAAGGCCTTTAGAGGGATGTGACCAACGCTGACCTGAATCTACCCTCACGTCAACCCTAAATGAAAAGGTTTAGACTCACTCAGACTAGAACTTATGATGCATTCAGGAACTCCCCTTTTAAGTTTAACACGAGCAGGAAGTACATAATACAGTTCTTGCACACCGGAAAGTATTATAACAGGTGTGTTGGATGTGTCTGAAAGATCAAAACCCTGCAATGAGTTGGTCCCCTGAGAAATAATGAACCAGGTCAAAAGCAGTGATTTATCCTCTCAAAGGATTGGGTCGAGGACGGAGAGAAAAGTGGGAGTGCATAAATCAAAGACAGGCTTAAAAGGCAACAGGGTTTATTAAACCTGATCTAAAGTCTGTAACTAGCAAACCAAATAGCCTGCCGCAGCGACAGAAGGCAAATACCTGGTAAAAACCACTTGGTCATGTGATTTTTCCCGACTTAATGAGTTGATGAGAATTGCCTGAACGCACCATTAAACAATTGACCAGTGTGCGATGGTTTAATGCATGCTGGGTGGGAAACGATACACCAGCTGTGACCTTTAAAAGCCCAACAATTAACCCTTTTAAACGCTGCTGATCCCTAAAAGAGCCTTTCTCTAAACACTAAAGACATGATGCTCGTGCTGTAGTCCAGTAGTTTTTATTTTTTGGAAGACATGAAAAGAAACTCTGCGACGGGAGTCGTGTCTCAGCTCCTTCAAGTCACGTGTGAAATCTAATTCAACCTCGTCTACAGATTCAAACATATTGATTGACAAAAGAAGAGTTTCTATAATTGTGTGTTCTTCGTGCCTACGTGTCTGTTCTCTGACTCAGAAGAGCTGTGAGCACCCTTCATCTTCTTCTTTACCCTGAACACACACCATGACTGTGCATTAATTCCCCGTGTGGATGACAGAATATGTGACATCCTGAATGTTTTGCACGGAGCCATTTTGAACTCTCTCCTTCCTCACTTCCTGTCCGGCTCGTTTGAAGTTTTAATGCATTTTAAATGCTTTATAAATAAGGGGGTCATTAGAAAAGGGGTTTTTTTTTACTGCCCGGCTGGAGCTCCAATTTATTGTTGGTGTTGAATGTTCATTTATTTTACATAATGAACGCTTCTCGTGTGTAATAAGTGTCTGCTGTTGTTTTACTGCCGTGTTAAAGAGCAGAGCCGTTATGGAGTCGCTACTCCATGAAATCTGCAACGTCTCATCTGTTATTAAATTATCCCGAGAAAAGAAATCAAGAGAGCTCGCTTATATTCATTTATCGGAACGAGGGAATCTTAAAAAATACTTTTTGAAACTGGATGTTTAGCGAGCTGATCAGAAACCAGCTGACCAGCAGTGTTGGGGTAGTTACTCAGAAAAAGTAACTAGTTACACGTTACTAGTTATTTCTGAAAATTGTAACTAGATACTTTACTAGTTACTGCATTTGAAAAGTTCACTACTAGTTACTTCACTTTCCATTTTTTTAAGCAAATGTCCAAATTAACTGCAAAGATACCTGGACAAACATCATGGCCCTTTCATCACTTTATTTTCAATTTTCAATAATAATTTATTATTATTAATTAATATAATTTCCAATAATCGCGCGAGTCACACGACACTTCCTGCATAAAAAATCTACTGTAAACGTCGGGTTATGAGCCGCTACTACCTTCGGTCAGAGTCCCCGTTAGCTCCCCGCTGTAGCCGGCTGGGGCTCCTGCTAGCGCTCCGTCACTTCCCCGCTAGCTTCCGCTAGCTCTCCGTTAACTTCCGCTAGCTCCCCGAAAACCACCGAAGGTAGCGGGACCAGGCTCGACACCCGACTTGGGCAGAGGGGACGTGGGCAGTAGCAGCAGCAGCGCTAGCTAGCAGCTTGTTGCTACTGTTCATGCAGGAAGTGTCGTGTGACTCGCGCGCCGCTAAAAGAGAACTTTTCGGACTGGTACAAATGTCTTGGGTAACGCAGGAAAGCGCGTTCCTGAGGTCTAGTAAAGTAGTGTAGTTACCAATGTTTTGAGTGTAATGCGTTACTTTACTTCGTTAGCTATAATAGTAATATCGTTACTGTAATCCGTTACTTTGTAGCTCGTTACCCACAACACTGCTGACCAGCAACAACCATTCATATTTACACAAGCGAACAACTTGGCTTTTTTTATATAACCATGCACTTTTTCTCTATGACTGGAATTCATATTATTCTCCTTCGACTCCCAGCAAGACGGCAAAACAAAAGCACTTCCCAAAAATGCTGCAGTGTCCCTTTAAGACGCAGACATCCTGACCGCACTCTGGTGTTTCTGAAGGGCCGAACATTTGGATTTTGCTCTTCAGTGTTGATTCATCACTTTTCTGTGTGCACACAAGAGCCCCCCCAACACAGGAAACTCATTTGTAGAAATTGGGCAATTCTACAGCGTCTCCGTCTGTGAAGATGTAATTACTTTCCATTCTGTTGAAGTCCCACACAGTTTAAACTGCTGATGGGTGTTCTTTAACGCGTTGCACCGTTTAGCTTGAAAGGTATTGAGTCCATTCATTTCCCTCCATAAGTTCACTGCTATTACGAGTTTTTTTTGGTGCATTTTCATTGTCACCGGATGTGCACTTCTTCACGCCTTTCTGTGACAAAAAAGACATTTAGCCGTCTTCTTGTGGTCGGCACCGACCCGTTAACAGAACCACATAAATGTGTTTATTGCATCAAGGCTTTTTGACTTTGTCAGGAACCTATTTTCAACAAAATGAAACAAAAACTTTTTTTTTCACTAAATTATAAAACGCTCTGGGTGAAATTATGACCTTTGTGTTGTTAGGGTCGGTTTTGACCCAGTTCTAAAAATAAGATTTGCTTGATTGGTTGTTGTTTGTTTGACCTTAAAAATCTATATATTGTGTTATGACGTGTTCTGCTTTTCATTTTGTGTTTGTATTAAATATTGCCTTTTTCTTGAAGTAAATGGACCGAAATTGACCCGTAACACCATAGATGTTACTATAGTTAATACTATTAAAATGAAAAAGTAAATAAAACAAATGTATTCAAGAGATGTGTTATAATACCCCTCAGTAATAGACAGGTAACACAACAACCTTTTATTTATTTATATGATTCTCCCCTCGTGTTGTCTTGGGGTCAAAATGACCCGTGTACGAGTGTATATGTATGTGTGTTGATGGGTCATTTTGACCCCAAGACAACACGAGGGTTAAGGTTCATTTTACCATTTTTTCGATTGAAATCGAGGGGTATCCTGACAAAGAAAAGGCCCAGAGGCCCACACCAAAAATAATAAAACATACAACAATGTGTTCATGGATAAGGAAGCCTAACAAGGTGACCAAGAGATGAGAAACACATTGGATTATAGATAATTGTTTTTAGTGTATTTTACAGCTGATTTAAGACATGGGTCAAAACCGACCCGTTAACACAAGAGATGCTAACAGGAAGCTAACCCAAGAGATGCTAACAGAAAGCTAACCCAAGATAAGATAAGATAAAATAATCCTTTATTAGTCCCTCAGTGGGGAAATTGCGGGATTACAGCAGCCTTGCACACAATAGAAACACATAGTAGAACAATCAAGTAATATAAATAAAATAACAATAAACAGTAATAAAACAGTAAGAAGAATACAGAGAGATGCTAATAGACAGCTAACCCAAGAGATGCTAACAGAAAGCTAACCCAAGAGATGCTAACAGAAAGCTAACCCAAGAGATGGTAACATAAAGCTAACCCAAGAGATGCTAACAGAAAGCTAACCCAAGAGATGGTAACATAAAGCTAACCCAAGAGATGCTAACAGAAAGCTAACCCAAGATATGCTAACAGAAAGCTAACCCAAGAGATGGTAACATAAAGCTAACCCAAGAGATGCTAACAGAAAGCTAACCCAAGAGATGGTAACATAAAGCTAACCCAAGAGATGCTAACAGAAAGCTAACCCAAGATATGCTAACAGAAAGCTAACCCAAGAGATGGTAACATAAAGCTAACCCAAGAGATGGTAACAGAAAGCTGACCCAAGAGATGGTAACAGAAAGCTAACCCAAGAGATGCTAACAGAAAGCTAACCCAAGAGGAAGGTTGCAAAATGTCCCCCGTGTCTCCGTCTCACGTTGTTCTCTCTCCATAATCCTGCAGGCGCATCGCCAAAGGCGTCTCCGTGCTCACCCACGGGGCGATGGCCCTGCGGAGGGATCAGGGCCCCAGCAGCCGGGCGCAGTACGCCGGCAACTGCCAGAGCGACGGCAACCAGACCAACCGAGTGCCAGACAGGATCAGGTGAGTCGGGGGGCGGGGGGCGGGGGGCAGGCGGTGACTTTGAACATCTTGGACTCGAGCAAACAGCAGAGCGGCGTGGAAACGCAAACAGTGGCAAAGCGCTCTGTTGGAGCTCCTCCATGCAGAGCAGCTGCAGAGCGCTGAGTCACTCGGGATGGAAACAGCTGTTTGGTTTCCAAACTGACTGCTGACGCACCGCTCCGATGGAAACATGGATTTCTGTGTCACGGCCGGAGACGATGGACTTAGAAAAGATTGATTTCTGTAAATCGTGATGATGAGGTCAAACAAGTGACCTTCTTTATTTTATTTCTTGCTTTACATATTAATGTATTTCATAATGAGAGACCTTGACAGTGAGCGCTTATTGATCCTGCGACTCAGCAACAGCGTCCAGGGTCACATTCAGCACGGCCAGAACATTGTGGTGCATTCATGTCCTGTAGGGAAAAAAGGCGCTAGGGCATCTGATACGGGGAAGATTAATCAATCTGACTTCGAGAGAGGAGAGGAGATTTCTGAAGAACTTTGTGCTCTTGAAAACTGTTTTTGGTTCTATTGCTATGAATGGTGATGATGTCCAAATATTTTCAGGCCACTGTAGTTTTCTTTTATTACTTTTTTTAAGCGCTTTTGGGAACTCAACAGCTTTTGTTGCAATACAAGCTTTGTCCGGGATTTGAAGGACGTTTGAAGGACGTGGTGAATAAAGTAGTTTCCTTCAAAGTGTGAAACGGCCAGACTGAACCCAAATTACACCCTTTGGCCTCACGGAAGAGAACAATAATGCTGCTTTTTGGTTGTAAATACCCAGGAAGTAAAGTCCAGCATCATTTGTACCATATATAAAACATCCACGCTTGCCCCTCTTGCTCAGAGGAATATGTGCAGACGAGCAGAATGCAGACTCGTAGCCGTGTGCTTGATTGACGGCCGCATGCTCTTTGGCTCAATCCCCTCTGGGAGCCGCTGGGAGAAGTCAGGTGTCGCCCTCTGCGCTCTCTTCAGCTGCCCGGGCACCGGCTGCGAGACCGGCTCCGGAGATTTGTATTCAAATTGACTCGTGCGGTCGTGGCCGTGTAACGTTTCACAAAGGACTCGCCTGCAGGAGGGGTGGAGGGCAGGTTTGTACATTTGTGGTTCCGTTGACTAAACTTCCAGGAATAAATCTGTGTTTCGGGGGGCCGCCGTGCAAGCGGAGGAGAAACCCCCGCAGACGGTGTGAAGAGGCCCTCGAGCAAGGCAGCGCCTCCCTCACCGCTTCACTAGGACTGCAGCTGTGCTGGCGCTCAGGCCTCAGCATCTGAGGTTTCTGATCTAGTTTTGATCAATAATTGTTGTAATATGCCTTGAGAATGTCGTGAACTGAGCAGTCCACATAGACGGGTCCGTTGAGTCAGGCCACGATGGTTTTAACCGGCTCTGGTTCTCTCTTCTCTTCCATCACGGTGAGCTGAGGTCACTCGGGTGACAATATGCCCAGTATCCCCATTTCATTTTATTGTGTTGTATATAACGAGTATTTTTTACTTAATATTTGTATATCTCCTATGTAACTTTGCTGACACAAACAAATTTACCCCTGGAGATGAATTGAGCATCTATCTATCCATCCATCCATCCATCCATCCATCCATCCATCCACCCACCCACCCATCCATCCATCCATCCATCCATCTATCCATCATCCACCCATCCATCCATCCATCTATCCATCATCCACCCATCCATCCATCTATCTATCTATCTATCTATCTATCTATCTATCTATCTATCTATCTATCTATCTATCTATCTATCTATCTATCTATCCATCCATCCATCCATCCATCCATCCATCCATCCATCCATCCATCCATCCATCCATCCATCTATCTATCTATCCATAGACGTTGTACTCAATCATAATGTACCACCTTGCAAGTTTGCTTCATTTTAGCGTGAATATTTTAAATCTAAATCTTTGAGTCTGAACATTGAGACATTTCTTAGAAACTTGTTTTAATGTGAGGCTGTATCTGAGGGGCTAGACTGGCATTTCCTATAAGAACATTACAAACAAAGCCATCCCATCTGCCAAAAATAGCATCCCAATTAATTTCACAGTTTAACGTGAATAGCGGACACTCCTTGATACCCACGCTAGCTAGCTTGCTAGCTAACGCAGCCCTTGTAACGCTAACTGTATCTGCCGATCTTGAGACTTCGACTAGTCTACGAACCGATGGGTGTCAACACTTTGATTACGACCATGTTAATATATACGGTCTATGATCTAAGCAGAGGTTTTTTTTAATCGAGCACAGGTGCATTTTATTATTACATTTCCGTTACTTCCGAGCGAAAGAACGTGTCTCCCTTTTAATTAACGTTAACGGGAGAAAAGTGGATGTTTACAACCGGCTCCCTGTAATTTATTGAAAAGGCACTCTGGGAAACGTTCTCCCTGAAATAGATGCCGATGATGAGGGAGAGCGAGCACAACTCTAAATTACAACGGCTAACACCGTGAAGATAACAGATTGGGGCAGATATGACAGATTGACGACAGCTTTCGAGAAACAAGCCCAGCGGCAGACGGATGGTTACCGCAGGTCGCCTGTAATGAAGTGAGGAGGTTCATTTCAAACCCAGTGAAACATTTCATTTCAGAACCGGGCTTGTGAACGCTTTCAATCAAACGCCGGGGCTGTCCGTCACGCTGACAGGCGCCGGGGCTCCTGGGAGTTTCACCCGGTGGCGGCGACGGTCCTCGCCACAGCGGCGTGAATGACACCTGTAACACATGAAGGGGTTTTTACTCTCCGGGGACGTGAACACCTGACCCAAAAGAGGGCTGTGCATAAACTCAACCTGTCGTGTGGATTGTTCTGCGTTGGAAATGTACTTTTACAGTATTAATGTAATGTTTAACACATTTATAGCTAAACATTCAAACAATAATACACAATTATTCATAGATATCCCACTAAATCTCAATGTAGTCATGAATAAGGAAATATAAAGACTATAATACCCCACATAGGGCAGCAGGAGCAGAGGATGGAGAAACAAACATCTATCAGCTGTTCCCCATTTGAAACCAGACCACCGTTGGTTTATTTTTCCCGGAACTTGTGGCGGCAGTTTAAAATGTAATAATCTAATCATAAACCTAAGTAACCTTACAACGTATTTCACAATGTTTTCTTCAACCTTCCCAAGTAGTTTGGTTGCATAAACCAAACTCAGTAGTTTCCTGTGAAGACAGAAGTTTATTTAAAAGTCTGTTTGCATGCATCGAGTAAAAAATGCAATGTAAGTTTTCTTAATAACCTTGTGTTGTGTTGGGGTCACAATGACCCGTCAACACACATATACAGGGTCATTTTGACCCGAAAACAACACGAGGGTTCGAACTGTTCTAGGAGAATACGTTGAATCCAGATATGATTCAATATGTTATAGTTATAGTCAGTAGATGCAACAGAACTGCCAAAAGCACCAATGGAAGAATGAAACACTGAGCTCGTTAGCTAACAAACATCTGGATGATTTGCATAGACGGACTCTGAGAGAGGAAAAACTAAAACAAAAGTGATTCCCTGGTGCTTCCTCTGATCCGGGATCAGATAAACGCTCCAGCAGCTCATTGCACCTTCTCTTTGACAAGTCTTGAAATGTGCCCGGGGGGCGGGGCAACTTTCTTCCTGTTGGTTTAAATGTGACAGAGTGAGGCGTTGAGTTTAGCGTCATTTCAATCGCCATCATTGCCAGAGGAAGAAGAGGAAGAAGAGGAAGAAGAGGAAGACCCCGTGTCGCTGCACTCGAGAAGGCGTGCAGCTTCAGAAGACGGTTCTCTTTTTCCACTTTGGCGTTGGATATCAGATCTGATTCACCCGACCGGCAAGAATATGTCAAAAACGTTTTGGATCGACGGTTATGATGGAACATCTTCTCGTTTGATCTGTAGAACAATCGCAGCTCGTTCACAACATTACTTTAGAGTTCCACGAGGACCTTTAGAACTAGTGGCATGTTTAGCAAGTCATTGCTGTTGATCGGTATCTTTCAAAATCATCATTTTCAAAAGTCTACTCTATTTGGAGTGGCATTTATCAAATGTAATGTTAGTCAGTGTGATATTAACACTTAAGTCTAATCGTGATACTCTGAATTAGTCTTGGTCTCAAGACTTCTAGAATAGACAGTATATTGGCAATAAAAGAGGGGACTGAAGGACTCTTCCTTTGTTTTCTGTATTTTTTTCATGCAAATGCTTTTGCTTCGCATGTTCCACATTTCATCAAAGCAGCTTCGTGGGACTCAAACTGGTTTTGGTCTTGGTCTTGTCTCCGGTCTCGATGCCCTTTGGTCTTGGATTTGGTGGTCTTAACATTTGGGCAACGGGGAAAAAAATCCACGTCTGACTCCCAACAATCTGGTTCATCAGCAGTAAAATCCGCTTTGAAGAAGGCGACGCGTATACGAGCCAATCAGAGGCCGAGGAGGGCGGGTCTTTTATTTCACATTCAGATTGAAGCCTTCGCCTGATCGCCGGCTCACAGAAAAAAAAGCTCGTTATTGCGGGAATAACTCTCATCACAATGCGGATCTGAAGGTTTTGATTACAAGTTTTAAATGAATCATCGCGCTTTTCAAATCGATGACATCGTTCTTTTTTACACTGAAGTAAGCCTCAAACTGGTGTCGGCTAATGGAGCGGCTCAAACAGCAAAAACGCAACTCAGCAAATCTCCGCTGAATAATGAATTCATTACGAGGCGGTCAAACAAAGTTGATTAACGATTTCTTTTTTGACTTTTTTTTGACCGCCGTGGGTTCCTTCTTCCCAAACGGGAGACGTTTTGAAAACCAGGTCCACGACACGGGGATGTCAGACGAGACAATGCGAGTGTTTTCGCCTCCTAATGATCTCCATTAGCCGCGTCGTTCTGCTCGTTTAGCGCTCCGACAGCTGAGACAGATGTGTGTTTAACAAAAGGAGAGCGTTCACCAAAAAAGAAGCCTCTGAACGAGCAGCTGCTCACACATGCAGACGACACAAATATCAGGATGTGCAGACGGGGAGAAGACGGACGGATGGTGTGTGAGGACCGAGGAGACAGGAAGTGTGTGAAACGCAAGTTTTGGCAGGCGGAGAGCTGGAGAAGAGTCGAGAGGATGGAGAGAGTGGAAGATGGAGGCGACGTGAGATGACGACGACGATGATGATGGTGATGGTGATGGTGGTGATTTGGCCGTCTGCTCGGAGATCATTTTTGCAAGCTCCCGGCCATCAGATTACAAATAACAGCGACAGAGCACAATCTGAAGCCGGCGCAATGAAATAAAAATGAAAAAAAAAATGAAATGCAGCACAACAGAACAGAGTGGAACTCATAATAATGACACTACGATGTCGCTCACTGCAGCAGCAGCAATGCGCTGCAGACATCGGAGGCGAAACCTGTCCGTCTCACTGGGAGGTGTGTGTGTGTGTTGCTGGGGACACACACACACACTTTCCACGACGTCGGTGCTATTTTTTTTTTTGCACACACAATGCAGTTAATGGCCGTATTCATGAAGAACAAATTCATATTCAGCTTCAGCCGAAGGATGTTTTCTGGATGCCCGAAGAACTCCACATGCACCCGACGGATCACGATTATGACTTATTACCATCCTGAATGTGTGTTATAATAATTGATATTGCACTTTTCAAAACCGCTGTAAAGAAGAAGAAAGTAGAAAGAAAGAAGAAGGAAGAAATTAAGAAATCAACTCTAGAAATGATGAAGGCACTTCCAAATAACACGGTAGATTGAGGTCTATACACACACACGCACACACACACACACAGGAACCCATGTGTGTACATACATATATCCAAACATGCTTCCCCGCTCATATGGACAGGTATGCATGTGTACGGGCGCATAACATTGAGACCTTATGAAAATGCCGTCATAAAAACATGATGTGTACAGTCGTGTCTCAACAGGAAGTGCATTCATTCCAGAGCCCTGACAGCAACACGGTTAATGGCACTGAACCCTAACTGTGTCGTGAAAACAACACACAGAAATACAGAGAGTTAATGGAGGGTAAAAAGGTTCTTATCCGTATTGTAAACGGCTCCACATGAGTTTCAAACGCATGAATCCGTGACTCAAACTGGGCCGTTTCACATGAAACACATGAAACACATACAACAGATTCCTTTGCCCACTTCAGGACGATGTCACGTAATCCTCCTCGGCGCTGGAGGAAATTGCGCAGAACAAAACACTCGCCTCGGTCTCTTAAAAGCAGCCGCTGATCAGGTGAGTCCAGGTGGAAGGATCAGACCTGCGGAGGAAGGAGAGAGGCGGAGTTACGGAGGATTTAAAGCCCTCAGACGATTGGATGGGTTTGAACACACGAGCAGACGGGACGTCAGGAGACGCTGGACGGACCCGATTGAAGGTTTATTTGCGTCTTCAAATGGCGTCCTGTAATTCTCTCTGGATTTGAAGCACGAGCTCAAATATAGAACACAGAATGTGGGACAGGAGATGCAGGAAGATTGTATCGTCAGCCTCAATTACAATATTGCTGCGCACAGATGATGAAGCTTAATGTACAAGACGAAGAAAGACAGTGAGAAAGAGGGGGAGGGGTCAGAGGAGGAGACGAGGATGAAGAGGTGACGAAGACGAGGAGACGAGGAGAATGCAGGAGAAGAAAAAGAGAGAGAGAGAGCAGGAAGGAGATAAGAGAGAAGAAAAGGAGAGACGGCTCAAAACCCTCAGGGAGCCGACCGCTCGTCTGGAGTGGAGGAGTGTCGTCTCACTTTTTAAATAACCCCACCAAACTCATTCAGGACACACACACACACACACACACACACACTTCCTGCCTCCCCCTCATGCGCTCTCTGCAGCTTCAGTAACACGTACAACTGTGTCCTTCCCATCTGACACAAATCACTCTTTTCTGTTACTTTTTGATGGTGCCATCACACAGTGGGGGGCTTTGGTGTGTGTGTGTGTGTGTGTGTGTGTGTGTGTGTGTGTGTGAGGGGCTGCAGCAGTGGAGTGTATGCAGTGTTGCAGTGTTGCAGCCTCCGCAGTGTAATCCTTTTCGGGCTGGAACTGCTTTAAAATATTCACGCGACACTTAAAACCCTGCGGCGCCAACAGTAATATTTATCAAGTGCGACAACGCGTGTCAACATATTCATATATATATATATATATATATATATATATATATATATATATATATATATATATATGTATATATATGTAATCCACCGACTCAGTTTATGCAACAGTTTCAGTCTGATGATCACGAGGAGCTGCAGACTGCGGTCAAAAGAAGTGGTAATTAATTTGCGATAAAGAACGTTATTCTTCACAGGCGTTGCGTTGGAGTAAAGGTCGAATCCGCCAAACGCTTTGAGCTTCTCTCGCGCTGTCGGGAGTTTTGCATCTTGGATTGCGCCGAGAGACGAGACGAGCGATCAAAGGGTGTCGGGACTCTGCGTCCGGTCACGATGCTCTCCGTCGTCTGCCTCTCTCTCCCTCTCTTCCTTTCACACCTTCCCTCTTCTTCGCTCATCAGCATGCCTGCTTGTCGCCCTCCCATCTGCCCGGTACATTATGTGTTCCTTCTCCCTCTTCAGGCTCACACATGCCTCCCTCCCCGGTCCTTTGTTTCCTTTATTTGGCGAGACACCTTTTTTCCTGCCTCTCCCTCGTCTCTCGGCTGTGTTTTCAGTCCTTTTTGGCATCCGCATACAATGGAGTTCAGCTTCTTTACTGCAACATGAAGACCCGTCAGCTCAGTGAAGTATCGACGGCCAAAGAGCAAAACCTCCCATCTGGAAAATGCACTTTTCCTGGATCATTTTTGCAGATAGGAGGTTTTGCACTCTGGCCATCGATAGGTCGTTTTATTCCCTCTCATGGCGAGGGGCAACAGTCGCTTCTCGGCAAGACACTGGCCACGATGAAGCCAGAAAGGGGCGGGGCCTCTGCACAGGTGTGTTGGACAGGTCACGGGACACAACACGGTTTCTATACCCGTCGTGTTGAGGGGTGATGGACCGTAGTTGACGACCGAGTTGTGCGTTTCATGTCAAATATCCACCATAGATGACAATCAGAAACATTTGGAAGGTTTAACCCTTTAAGCCATAACCCTCACCCCTAATCCTATGTATTGTTTGAGTTGTGTTTAGAGGTTGTACATGTGGATTATATATTATTGCAGCCCCGATTTTTATGTTTAATTTGATACCTGACATGTTTTTTTTTTGGGAGGGGGGATTTATGCCATGATTTTTTCTTGATTTTCCTGATATAAAAGGGTCCCCTGATCTGTTAAACTGACTTCAGAGCTGTTGACATGAGGCTTATTTACCAGCTGACATCATAAGAATAAAAAACAAATCGGCTTATTGGTATAAAAGAACATGATCTGGGCTAAAAGTAATATTTAGCTCTTTGTTGATATGAACCGTGACTCAAAACCGTGATAAGATCCGATCTGTTGAGTTTGATACAATATTCATTGAGTATATTCATGCAGTATTAACAGTGTTGTGTGTTGTGTGTTTTCTTTGTCCTCTTTCGCTCATCGGTTCCACAAACCTTCGTGTTGGGGCCGGCGCTCGGGACTCGAGTTCACCGCGAGTCGCGTCCTCAACGATCAGAATGATTTATGGAGATCCTGAGAGCCGATTGGAGGGCGGGTCGATTGGAGGGCGGGTCGAGGGCGGGTCGAACGTGCTCTCGGGGAAGGATTCAGGAAAAGGAGGGTCGACTTTCCCGTCTAATTATGCCCGGGCTTTGTTAATGGTTCTGCCGGAGGTAATGGCCGCTCTAATGTTTTATTTTTTTCTGACCAATTATATATTTAAATACTTTGGCTCAGTCTTCCTGCGGCAGAAACGCAACCACAACTACACGCGTGTTCATTCTACCATGTCCAAAAGCACACAGGCCTTCTCGTTGTAATCTGGTCCTGGATTCATTTATTTTTTTGCCTTTCCTGCTCGTTCTCTGAAGGATGTGCTCGTTTTATGAAGCATTCACTAAACCACTTATCTCACTCTGCTTTTTTCCTCCAAAAATGGTTCTTGCTCTTCACGCCGCCCTGGAGGTCAGGTCTCTAGCACGGCGGCCATGACAAAAAGATGTGGAACAAAATCCTTCTCCGCATGCATAAATGTATTTCAAAGTTTAGCTGAAGCTTATTCAAGGCTACTAGCGTCTCGAATTAGAGTCAAAATTAGTCTTTTTGTGATGAAATTCACTCTTTTAGATTCCCTGGAAAGCATTCCTCTGCTGGCCGACTGGAGCGATGACAAAAGGAGAGGATTCTATTCTTAAAAGAAGTCCTCTGAAAAGCTCTGCTGTGACAAAAACTGCAGATTTCGTCGCAGGAAGTGCTGCTTCACGGCCGGCGTGGAGAGAAGGAGCCGACGCCTCTTTCCATCTTCACATAGCGACGTGAGCGCGGTGCAAATAGAGATGCATGATGCACAATATAAACACAACCTTTAAAATAAACCGTTTAATTCCTCAGTAAACTGGCGCTCAGACCTAAAGGAACTCATCTCCCGGCCCACGCTCGTCAAAAGTCATTTTGCGTGCGATAAAAACACCTTTTTATATATTTCTTTGCATGCTCTGCGTCCGCCATACTGACTGTGATGCCAACGCAGCCGTGTGATTATGTACACGCTCAAGGAAGTGGTGTAACATGTGACAGACGGGAGGAAGTTGATGCTCAAAATAGGCGTGAATCTGAGAGAAAAAGAGAAATTAGATTTATGGAATGATACATTATGATAAAACATTGATTTGAAAAGAGGGAACTTTTGCAAAATGAAGCCTGAATAACAGATTTTGTGCAAAAATATATAACTGGCAAAGATCTGTGTTGACCACGAACTTATTAAATGTACAGTATATTACAGTATAGTGCAGTATATTACAGTATAGTGCAGTATATTAAATTATAGTACAGTATATTACAGTATAGTGCAGTATATTAAATGATTGTACAGTATATTACAGTATAGTGCAGTATATTACAGTATAGTGCAGTATATTAAATTATAGTACAGTATATTACAGTATAGTGCAGTATATTAAATGATAGTACAGTATATTACAGTATAGTACAGTAAAGTACAGTATATTACAGTATAGTACATTACAGTACAGTATAGTACAATATATTACAGTATAGTATAGTATAGTTCAGTATATTACAGTATATTACAGTAAAGTACAGTCTATTACAGTATAGTACAGTTCAGTATATTACAGTATATTACAGTATAGTACAGTATATTACAGCGTATTACAGTATAGTACAGAATATTACAGCATATTACAGTATAGTACAGTGTATTGCATCATATTACAGTATATTACTGTATATTACAGTATATTACATCATATTGCAGTATAGTACAGTATGTTACAGTATAGTACAGTATATTACAGTATATTACAGTATAGTTCAGTATATTACAGTATAGTGCAGTATAGTACAGTATAGTTCAGTATATTACAGTAAAGTACAGTATAGTTAAGTATATTACAGTATAGTACAGTATAGTTCAGTATAGTACTATTAATATATAATACAGTATAGTACAGTATATTACAGTATATTTCAGTATAATACAGTATAACAGTAAACTGCAATTTCAAGACTAAGTGAGGGTTTAAAAAAAGTCCCTTTGTCCCATGCATGAAACCAGAATGTCCCATTGATTGGCCGATTAATTGATTGATTGATTTATTCAATTATACATTAACTTAGTTAACTTGTTATTTGTCCGTCACTCCGTCTATTATTCAATAATTCAGCCAGTCGTTCTCCATCAATTTCAGATTTACTCTCCCAGCCTTCAGGTACACATCCCCCTCCTCCTCATATCGGCGGGTTAGAGTTATGGAGGTGCAGAAGCCCCACCCCCACAACTTATTAAGTCACCAACCCCCTCCTCCGTTCACTCTTTCAAGCACTCCTTCCATCAATCTAGGTCTCTGCTCTCCTGCCCGTCTCGGCTCCTCGGGGACGGCGGCCTCAGAGACGCCTGATGCATCGTTTTGCATGTAAATTGGATAATTGCATTTGGATGCATGATGCAGGGGAAGGAAATGGGGAAAGAGAGGAAGGAGGCAAGCTGGGATGGAGAGAACAGGCGGAGGGAGAGACAGGTGGTGGTATTTAAAGGAGGTAAATAATTATGGAGGTGCAGATGCACAAATACATTGAATACACAGAAGAGCTTCTACAAACGCTGACGGAAAGACACATATGTATTTTATAGAGAAAACAAACCGACTTTCTTCTCAGACAGATTGCACCAAAGCACACACTGAATCTATAATTTGCAGAGAGGATACAACTTGCTTGCATATATAATGTCACCATAATCAATTGCTGGAAAAAGCAAAGGTTAATTTATTTATTTATTTCTTGCCGCAAAAGAAAATCAGCATTTGTTTCTATAATAGAAACCTCCCTTCACCCCAGTGTGATATTTAAAAGATAGGTTGTCTCCTTGGTATCATAGTGATATGGATCGCATTAAAAAAATACATTTTGTATTAATAACATTGCAACACAGGTTATTCATATAAACTGAAAATAAAATAGGCCCCAATATGGAACCTTGCGGAACACCATTTTGCATGAAGCCGCTCAAATAGTTTTCTGACCATGAAATGTATTTTGAAGACCGATATTAACCGATATCTTCCTGTAGTTTTTAGCGTTAAATAACATGTGTCGACCTCGTGACCCCGTCTCGTATGAGCAGCCGTGTTCCGTGTTCCGTGTTCCGGTGTCTGACGTTATTTCTCTCGTGTCCTCGAAGGCGTTCGGCTTCATTCAACTGCATCAGAACTCGTGTTCATCTCTCTTCCTCTCGTGACAGTCGCTTTTCAGTCTTTACGACCCCTGGAGTGCACAGAGTTTAACGACCTCAGCAGATTCTTCCCTCCATCCGTCTCCCGGCTGACGTCCGGGGTCTCCAGATGATAAATGACATGAAGACACTCGTTAATGCACGGAACAAAGTCGTCCGAGGCCTCTTCTTCTACGTGATGCAATCAGGCCCACCGCGCAGGTCTAAGCCGTAAACCCAGCATCAGTTAGAGAGCGATTCTTGAAAATAAAACGCCTTTGAGGAGAGCCTTCATGTTCTTTGCGGCTCCCGGTGTGCAGCGGACTCGCTGCGTTTAGCCGCATGCTAAACAAGCGGTTGTCAGTGGAGCGGTTAGCGACCCGTCCCGTCAGCGCTAATGGAGGCAGACGCGTCGGTGCGATGGCAGGAGTGAAGTGCCAGTGTGTGTGTGTGTGTGTGTGTGTGTGTGTGTGTGTGTGTGTGTGTGTGTGTGTCTAATGCGAGAGCTGCCACTCCTGCTTATGAACATGCAAATGAAGCCGTAAAAAGAACATTAAATTCCTCCCGATGCTGTTTGATGTCGAAATAGCTACTCTTCTCCCACCCGCCCCCCGACACACACACACACACACACACACACACACACACACACACACACACACACACACACACTCCATCCTCCTCCTCCCCTCACCCTCCTCCCCTCTGTCTTTAATTGCCTCTCCATCACTCCTTGTTTCCTCCATGTTTGTCCTCTTCTGTCCTCCTCCCTTCATCGTCCTCCATCTTCCTCACTCCCACTTGTCATCTTCCTCTTCCTCTTCCTCACAGACATTCTTCACCTCGATGAGCCATTTCTAACCCTGCGTTTGCTATTTAGCTACATATTTATATCACTATCAACTTATAAAATAATATACAATAGTGTCCACCGCTGTTCATGATGAGATGTGG
>NC_136604.1:21427823-21480323 GCF_910589615.1 Taurulus bubalis
AGAGTAATTTGGATCATTTCCACTAAAGTGACTTAAAATAATGATATATTTCTTTGTGCGTCTGTACTGAGAAAATGTGAGACATGCACTGCAGCAGGGGAAGCCGAAAGTGCCATTAAACGGCATTATTTTCAGCCGATTAAGCGGCGCCTTTTCACAATGAAACGCTGGAAACATCATTTTAAGCGGCGCGGTGAACAAAGAGACATTTTGTTGGTCAGAAGCTCAAGAGGAGCAGCGTTCCAACATGAAGCTGTGAAGACTTCTGCCTCTTTTTTACGTAGAGAGGTAGAGGTGAACGATAAGTTCCTCGGGGAGCTCCAAGGTGTCGGTTTACATCAGGTGCTCATGGGCACAGCGGCAGGTTAGAGGTCCGGGACAGAAGTCCAGCAAACACTCTGAGTCACGGGGGAGAGGAGGACGGGGGAGAGGAGGACGGGGAAGAGGAGGACGGGGGAGAGGAGGACGGGGAGAGGAGGACGGGAGAGAGGAGGACAGGGGAGAGGAGGACGGGGGAGAGGAGGACGGGAGAGAGGAGGACGGGGGAGAGGAGGACGGGAGAGAGGAGGACGGGGGAGAGGAGGACGGGGGAGAGGAGGACGGGAGAGAGGAGGACGGGGGAGAGGAGGACGGGGGAGAGGCTTCAGAGGCATGATGCAAGCACCTGTTGTCAAAGGGCCCTGAGTGAGTGCATGTGTGTGTGTGTGAGTGAGTGAGTGCATGTGTGTGTGTGTGAGTGAGTGCATGTGTGTGTGTGTGAGTGAGTGCATGTGTGTGTGTGTGAGTGAGTGCATGTGTGTGTGCGTGTGTGTTTGTGTGTGTGAGTGAGTGAGTGCATGTGTGTGTGAGTGAGTGAGTGAGTGCATGTGTGTGTGAGTGAGTGCATGTGTGTGTGCGTGTGTGTGTGTGTGAGTGAGTGAGTGCATGTGTGTGTGTGTGAGTGAGTGCATGTGTGTGTGTGTGAGTGAGTGCATGTGTGTGTGCGTGTGTGTTTGTGTGTGTGAGTGAGTGAGTGCATGTGTGTGTGAGTGAGTGAGTGAGTGCATGTGTGTGTGAGTGAGTGCATGTGTGTGTGCGTGTGTGTGTGTGAGTGAGTGAGTGCATGTGTGTGTGAGTGAGTGAGTGCATGTGTGTGAGTGAGTGAGTGCATGTGTGTGTGAGTGAGTGAGTGCATGTGTGTGAGTGAGTGAGTGCATGCATGTGTGTGTGTGTGTGTGAGTGAGTGAGTGCATGCATGTGTGTGTGTGTGTGTGTGTGAGTGCATGTGTGTGTGTGTGAGTGAGTGCATGTGAGTGCATGTGTGTGTGAGTGTGTGAGTAAGTGAGTGCATGTGTGTGTGAGTGAGTGAGTGCATGCATGTGTGTGTGTGTGTGTGAGTGTGTGAGTGAGTGAGTGAGTGAGTGCATGTGTGCGTGTGTGAGTGAGTGCATGTGAGTGCATGTGTGTGTGTGTGTGTGAGTGTGTGAGTGAGTGAGTGAGTGAGTGAGTGCATGTGTGTGTGCGCGTGTGTGTGTGAGTAAGTGAGTGCATGCATGTGTGTATGTGTGTGTGCGTGTGTGTGTGTGTGTGTGTGAGTGAGTGAGTGAGTGCATGCATGTGTGTGTGTGTGTGAGTGTGTATGTGTGTGTGTGTGAGAGTGAGTGAGTGCATGTGTGTGTGTGTGTGTGTGTGTGAGTGAGTGTGTGAGTGAGTGCATGTGTGTGTGTGTGAGTGTGTGAGTGAGTGAGTGAGTGAGTGCATGCATGTGTGTGTGTGTGTGTGAGTGTGTATGTGTGTGTGTGAGAGTGAGTGAGTGCGTGTGTGCGTGTGTGTGTGTGTGTGAGTGAGTGAGTGCATGTGTGTGTGCATGTGTGTGTGCATGTGTGTGTGTGTGAGTGAGTGAGTGCATGTGCGTGTGCATGTGTGTGTGTGTGTGTGTGTGTGTGTGTGTGTGTGTGTGTGTGTGTGTGTGTGTGTGTACTTACACCTGCGGCTGCATCAGTCTTCCAGCGGCTGCATCCCAACATGATCACATTGATTCTCTCATATGACGGCTGTGTGTTGTTCATCGTATCGAGACCCGTGATGGATGTCGTCTTTGAAGGAGAAGATCACCACAGTGTGTGTGTGTGTGTGTGTGTGTGTGTTTATTTTAATGTCTGGGTAGAATCGTATATTAAAAGGAATCAGGCTCAACCTCCTGTCTGTCTGTCTGCATCCATTCAGCCTCTGCACTCTGCTGGATGTTTGTAATGCCAAACAGCCGTCGCAGCCTCATGCATTTCCTTTTTTCCCGTCCTTCCTGAATCTGACGCACATCAACAATGCAGTGAATTATCTGCCTTTCACCACATTAGCATAGAAGGAAACTCCAGTTTCTCGCAACCAATTAGTGGACTGACCGCCTGGCGCCCTTTGGGAAATGAAGCCGGAGCGAATCCGCTGTGCGGTGGAGATTGTGACTCCTCAGCCGGCCGCACCTATAGGAGCCGAATCCCATTCACTTAACAATAGCGGGGGGATAAGCTCACCCTCTCATTATTAGGAAGCAGGATATTATAGCTGGGATATGCATATAATATCCTGATTTCTAGCCTCTGTGAGCTGCTTTCTAATGCCGTTTTATTTCCATTATTTCTCCTCCTGCTGCGTTTCGTACATACTGTAACTCATAAAGTGCAACTTATGACCGGAGGCGTATGTTGCACTTTGACCCGAGACATCCAGCAGTGGGCCGCTGAGGATTATGGGTCCAACTCATAATAGTAAACAGAGGAGGTCGTTCACACGTTTGTGCAGGATTTCACAGCGTCTGACAGTAATTTCATTCATAAGCGCCTCGGAGCTTGTCGGATCATCTAACGGCATCTGAAAATAGATGAAGCGGATTTTGAGGGCGCGACCTCCGCCGACCTTCGTCCTGTTTGCCCTCGCTCTCGTTTGAACGGCTCACTGAAGACACAGCGAGGACAGGGAGGTACTGCCGAGAGATCAGCCGGCTATTGTGGTGCAGCACGAGGTGGTGAGAGCAGTCTGTATCCGATGCCTCTTTTCATTTGCACACCCGCCATGAAGCTTGATCTGTAGAATGAAGTCATTCCTCAGTCCCATTTGATCTCAGTCCCTCTCTCATGTTGATGAAAGTAGTGACAGACAACAGATTACAGTAAAAGTTGGGTTACAAGCCGCTTCTACCTCCGGTGGGTGTCCCCGCTGTAGCAAGCTAGCAGCAGCGCTAGCAGCAGCGCTAGCCAGTAGCTAGTAGCAGCAGCAGCGGGGAGCTAGCTGCTGCTACTGACCGCGTCCCCTCTGCCGGAGTCGGGTGTCGAGCCGGGGCTGGTCCTGCTACCTTCTGTGGTTGTCGGGGAGCTAGCTGAGTGCTAGCAGGAGCGCTAGCTGGCTACAGCGTGGAGCTAACGGGGTCACTGACCGAAGGTAGTAGCGGCTTGTAGCGGTATACACAATTTGCTCATAATTTGGTTTTAGACATTGATTTACATGTATCTACAATTTTATTAATATATTCCACTGCTTTTGTGAACCTAAGACCTTTGGTAAACCAATTTCCATCACCAAAACGTTTCGTCCACATAAGTAAAGTTATGTTTTCACAAGAGATTTGAAGAATTAAAAAAATCAAGCTTAAATTTTTCAGCTTTAGGGCCATTTTATCTATTTAGACCTGTGCCTTATGACAATGGTGCCTCATTATATAGAGAGCTGAGATTGTTCTGCAAATATTTATACAACACATGGGTATATATCTCATAATGAAAGTGCCTTTAAAAGGTGAATTTAAGAAATTATGTAAAAATCGAGAAAATGAGCTCAGACCTCAGGGAGTTAAGACGTACTGAGCCATTAAAGGGCCAGTGTGTTGGGTTCACTGCGGCCTGTTAGCAGGAATGTCATCAATTGAAACTAAATTAGTTTTCAGTTAGCTTAGAATGAGACCTTAATATCGAGACCATGTTCCTACGGTGGCCCAGAACGGACAAACCATCTGAAGTGGTGTTGAGGAGGGTTGCAAACCACTGTCCCTTTAAATGTTGGGTTTGACTGTTTTGAGGAAGATATAGTATTCATTCAAAAAGTTGTGATCCGTTTCTTGACGCTAAACGCATCGAGTATCTCAGGATTTGCTGCTTTTCTCTGCATTGTCCTTTGAACAATAGGAAGATGTTATTTTGAGCTCTGTATAATTTCGATTTTTGTGTTTTCCACCTATTTTATGACATTTTACGCCATTCAACTTCTCACCTTTGAGCTTTAGGACCACCACGTGCACATCAGCATCTTCAGTGAAGAAGATGTTTTAAATGAAGCAGTCAGTGGACCTTTAAGCTGACACCATTTTCTTATTGATGAGGAAGATAATTGCTGGTTGCCGCCTCAGACGGCAACGCGTTGACTTGAACAGACGAGCTCACTAATAAAATAAAACACTCGCACGTCTCTGAGCTCAGCGATCAGGCATTTGGGTTTTGATGAAATCATTTGGGGGCGTTGTTTACTGCCAAAAAAATCCATATTGGTTTTGTGATATTTCATTTTTTTTCTTCATTGATACTTTTCTCTGTGTTCAGCAGCTCTTCACTTCTGATTGAATCACTGCAGCATGTACCCGAGTCACTTCCTGTGGAGCAGAATGTTTTTTTTTTCAATGTCAGGGACATGAAGTGAATGAATATGTCGGGTTTTTGCAGAAAAGAAAACGTGTTTGATTAGAATATGTGGAGCACGGTTGGTTATTATCACTACAGTACTGTCTGTTTCTTAACAGATTTCTGTGCGCATACATTTGGATGTTTTGAAGTCCGATTGCAGTTGATTAAGTGATATCGGGATGTTGTTGAGGTTTTCCTCCAGCGAGGTCGCCGGTTGCTTTGATGTGCTTTTTGTCCCCCGTGATGCTTTTGAAGCAGATATTTTATTATTAAAGCATCAAAGGTAAAAAAATATCTTTCTTTCCCCCTCGCATTATCTCTGCTTCACACCAGCGCTCTTTGCTTTTTGTCTTTCCTGGTATTAAAAGTACTCTCAAGTATTTGTCCTCCATTGTTTGCCACACACACACACACACACACACACACACACACACACACACACACACACACATACACACACACACACACACTGTCTCTCTACACCTCAGCATTGTGATTTCCTCTCACGTCAACAGAAGAGTGTTTTCTCCGCAGTAGAGTTCTCGGCTCTTCCTCCGCAGCTTTGATTACTTTAATTGATTTTCTACTAAGGCGCATAATTAAACCAATATGGTTGGTGTGCTGAAATCGTCATATTTCCTCTGGTGAGAAAGTGAACGAGCAGAGGAAGAGGAAGAGGAGGAGGAGGAAGAGGAGGAGGAGGAGGAGGAGGATCTACTGGTCAACGTCAGATTTTGGCAACATTTTGATTTGTGCCGTTCAGCATCATCAGCGTCTTGTGCAACCAAAAGGCTTCACTAATTAAACGTGTAACATAGTCATATGAGAGCCGGGGGGGATCGAACCACCGACCCTCTGATTGAAGGATGAGCCACAGTTGGCGACAGTATATTAGAATATACAATAAACTCAACAAGATGGAGATTAAAGTAGATTGCGTTGCGAAACTTGCTCACTCTGTTCCTCTACACACTCTGTTCCTCTACACACTCTGTTCCTCTACACACTCTGCTCCTCTACACACTCTGTTCCTCTACACACTCTACACACTCTACACACTCTGTTCCTCTACACACTCTGCTCCTCTACACACTCTGTTCCTCTACACACTCTGTTCCTCTACACACTCTGCTCCTCTACACACTCTGTTCCTCTACACACTCTGTTCCTCTACACACTCTACACACTCTGTTCCTCTACACACTCTGCACACTCTGTTCCTCTACACACTCTGTTCCTCTACACACTCTACACACTCTGTTCCTCTACACACTCTGGTCCTCTACACACTCTGTTCCTCTACACACTCTACACACTCTGTTCCTCTACACACTCTGTTCCTCTACACACTCTACACACTCTGTTCCTCTACACACTCTACACACTCTGTTCCTCTACACACTCTACACAATCTACACAATCTGTTCCTCTACACACTCTACACACTCTACACACTCTGTTCCTCTACACACTCTACACACTCTGTTCCTCTACACACTCTACACACTCTGTTCCTCTACACACTCTACACACTCTGTTCCTCTACACACTCTGTTCCTCTACACACTCTGCTCCTCTACACACTCTGTTCCTCTACACACTCTACACACTCTACACACTCTGTTCCTCTACACACTCTGCTCCTCTACACACTCTGTTCCTCTACACACTCTGTTCCTCTACACACTCTGCTCCTCTACACACTCTGTTCCTCTACACACTCTGTTCCTCTACACACTCTACACACTCTGTTCCTCTACACACTCTGCACACTCTGTTCCTCTACACACTCTGTTCCTCTACACACTCTACACACTCTGTTCCTCTACACACTCTGTTGCTCTACACACTCTGTTCCTCTACACACTCTACACACTCTGTTCCTCTACACACTCTGTTCCTCTACACACTCTACACACTCTGTTCCTCTACACACTCTACACACTCTGTTCCTCTACACACTCTACACAATCTACACAATCTGTTCCTCTACACACTCTACACACTCTACACACTCTGTTCCTCTACACACTCTACACACTCTGCTCCTCTACACACTCTGTTCCTCTACACACTCTACACACTCTGTTCCTCTACACACTCTACACACTCTGTTCCTCTACACACTCTGTTCCTCTACACACTCTACACACTCTGTTCCTCTACACACTCTACACAATCTACACAATCTGTTCCTCTACACACTCTACACACTCTACACACTCTGTTCCTCTACACACTCTACACACTCTGCTCCTCTACACACTCTGTTCCTCTACACACTCTACACACTCTGTTCCTCTACACACTCTACACAATCTACACAATCTGTTCCTCTACACACTCTACACACTCTACACACTCTGTTCCTCTACACACTCTACACACTCTGTTCCTCTACACACTCTACACACTCTGTTCCTCTACACACTCTACACACTCTGTTCCTCTACACACTCTGTTCCTCTACACACTCTACACACTCTGTTCCTCTACACACTCTACACAATCTACACAATCTGTTCCTCTACACACTCTACACACTCTACACACTCTGTTCCTCTACACACTCTACACACTCTGCTCCTCTACACACTCTGTTCCTCTACACACTCTACACAATCTGTTCCTCTACACACTCTACACACTCTACACAATCTGTTCCTCTACACACTCTACACACTCTACACAATCTGTTCCTCTACACACTCTACACACTCTACACACTCTGTTCCTCTACACACTCTACACACTCTGATCCTCTACACACTCTGTTCCTCTACACACTCTACACACTCTACTCCTCTACACACTCTACACACTCTGTTCCTCTACACACTCTACACACTCTACACACTCTACTCCTCTACACACTCTACACACTCTACACACTCTACACACTCTACTCCTCTACACACTCTACACACTCTACACACTCTACTCCTCTACACACTCTACACACTCTGTTCCTCTACACACTCTACACACTCTACACACTCTGTTCCTCTACACACTCTACACACTCTACACACTCTACTCCTCTACACACTCTACACACTCTGTTCCTCTACACACTCTACACACTCTACACACTCTACACACTCTACTCCTCTACACACTCTACACACTCTGTTCCTCTACACACTCTACACACTCTGCTCCTCTACACACTCTACACACTCTGTTCCTCTACACACTCTACACACTCTACACACTCTGCTCCTCTACACACTCTACACACTCTACACACTCTACTCCTCTACACACTCTACACACTCTGCTCCTCTACACACTCTACACACTCTGCTCCTCTACACACTCTACACACTCTGCTCCTCTACACACTCTACACACTCTGCTCCTCTACACACTCTACACACTCTGCTCCTCTACACACTCTACACACTCTGCTCCTCTACACACTCTACACACTCTACACACTCTACACACTCTACACACTCTACTCCTCTACACACTCTACACACTCTACACACTCTACACACTCTACACACTCTACACACTCTACACACTCTACTCCTCTACACACTCTACTCCTCTACACACTCTACACACTCTACTCCTCTACACACTCTACACACTCTACACACTCTGCTCCTCTACATACTCTACACACTCTACACACTCTGTTCCTCTACACACTCTGTTCCTCTACACACTCTACACACTCTACTCCTCTACACACTCTACACACTCTACTCCTCTACACACTCTGTTCCTATACACACTCTACACACTCTGCTCCTCTACACACTCTGCTCCTCTACACACTCTGCTCCTCTACACACTCTGTTCCTCTACACACTCTACACACTCTGCTCCTCTACACACTCTACTCCTCTACACACTCTACACACTCTGTTCCTCTACACACTCTGCTCCTCTACACACTCTGCTCCTCTACACACTCTACACACTCTGCTCCTCTACACACTCTGTTCCTCTACACACTCTACTCCTCTACACACTCTACACACTCTACTCCTCTACACACTCTGTTCCTCTACACACTCTACACACTCTACACACTCTACTCCTCTACACACTCTACACACTCTACACACTCTGCTTCTCTACACACTCTACACACTCTGTTCCTCTACACACTCTACACACTCTACTCCTCTACACACTCTACACACTCTACTCCTCTACACACTCTGTTCCTCTACACACTCTACACACTCTACTCCTCTACACACTCTACACACTCTGCTCCTCTACACACTCTACACACTCTGCTCCTCTACACACTCTGTTCCTCTACACACTCTGCTCCTCTACACACTCTACACACTCTGCGCCTCTACACACTCTGTTCCTCTACACACTCTACTCCTCTACACACTCTACACACTCTACTCCTCTACACACTCTACACACTCTACTCCTCTACACACTCTGTTCCTCTACACACTCTACACACTCTACACACTCTACACACTCTACTCCTCTACACACTCTACACACTCTACACACTCTACACACTCTACTCCTCTACACACTCTACACACTCTACACACTCTACTCCTCTACACACTCTACTCCTCTACACACTCTACACACTCTACACACTCTACTCCTCTACACACTCCACTCCTCTACACACTCTACACACTCTACACACTCTACACACTCTACTCCTCTACACACTCTACACACTCTACACACTCTACTCCTCTACACACTCTACTCCTCTACACACTCTACACACTCTACACACTCTACTCCTCTACACACTCTACTCCTCTACACACTCTACACACTCTACACACTCTACTCCTCTACACACTCTACACACTCTACACACTCTACTCCTCTACACACTCTACTCCTCTACACACTCTACACACTCTACAAACTCTACTCCTCTACACACTCTACACACTCTACACACTCTACACACTCTACTCCTCTACACACTCTACACACTCTACTCCTCTACACACTCTACACACTCTACACACTCTACTCCTCTACACACTCTACACACTCTACACACTCTACACACTCTACTCCTCTACACACTCTACACACTCTACACACTCTGCTCCTCTACACACTCTACACACTCTACACACTCTACTCCTCTACACACTCTACACACTCTACACACTCTACACACTCTACTCCTCTACACACTCTACACACTCTACACACTCTGCTCCTCTACACACTCTACACACTCTACTCCTCTACACACTCTACTCCTCTACACACTCTACACACTCTACTCCTCTACACACTCTACACACTCTACACACTCTGCTCCTCTACACACTCTACACACTCTGCTCCTCTACACACTCTACACACTCTGCTCCTCTACACACTCTACACACTCTGCTCCTCTACACACTCTACACACTCTACACACTCTACTCCTCTACACACTCTACACACTCTACACTCCCCGCTCCTCTCACTTCGTTCCACACACACGGCCCTGCATTCACTTCGGTACGCTCTCCTAGAACATCTCCTGCTGCGTTCACTGTAACATTTGTTTTCCGTCGAGCTTCATCGGTCGACATCAAGAACAAATTACCTGGCGACGCCGATGCCCGTAACCATGGCGACTCGCCCCTATACCCGCTTGCACACAGCGAGAGAGGAGAGGGAGGGACGCCGCCGAGGGTCTGCAGGTTCAGTCCGTGACTCAGACCGTGTGCCTCGCTCTCAATTCACTTTTTTTATTTTCTTAACCAACCAATAAGATGTTAGTCGGTGGAATAAAGAAAGAAGACATGATGACATAATATACAGTATATAGTGATTCCATATCCAGTCGGACCTCTGATGAATGTCAGCAGTAATATCGCCTCATTTCTATTTTTTATTTGGATCTTTTAGTTTTAGATTTTGTATTATTTTATTGTTGATTTATTAAATGTATTTTATTTGTATTAGTAATTGAATGTAAAGGTAAAATAGTCACACACTCGTATCCACGATGCAAAAGATATTTCATAATTTTATATAATAATAATATTTAATAAATAATAATATTTTTTATTTCAACATGGCGGTCCTCTTTGGGGTATTGAGAGGCAGAAACATCTCCTCAGGACTTAAATATTGATTGGACACAATCAAAATCAACATATTGTGGGAGGAGCCTATAACCGCCTCTCCACCGCTTGATCAAGATAAAATACAGTTTCTACCGATCAAAAACAGACGAGTTAAGAGTCTAAAATGCAGCTTATAATGAACATAAAGAGAGATATCATCAATATAATATCCTGGAAAAAGAAATGAGACCCAAACATAAGTACACACATTAAGAATATGATATCTAATTCCTTTTCCCTGTCTCCTCTCGCAGGTACTTCTCCAACATTTCCATCGGCGGGCGGGATTACTCCTTCAACAGCGACGGCTACCTGTCCAACCCGCTGCTGGACGTCATCTCCTACACCAACGGCAGAGGCTGGGAGGAGGTCAGTGCACAGCTGCTGCGAGTTGCCGCTTAATTATCCAGAGCGCGGCGGCGGCTAGACGGGCTAACCGCAATTTCACGGCCCATCAAACGCGCCGAGTCATCACTGCTTCCTGTTTTCTGCCGTCTCACTGTTCCCCCCGGATCTTATTAGACCCCCTCCCACGCCTCCTCTCCCTCCTCTCTTTCGCTTTGGTTTGTTGGCCTTGTTAGCCGGCGCTAACTCGCGGTTCAATAGCCTCTCCATCAGCCGCCATGTTGTACAGTAATAGCACCAGAACCCGAGGTCTGCCCTCGGAGGGCACGTTCGATTCCTCCAGACTTCTCTCTCTCCGACCTGAGAGAAACACAAGTAAACCTCTTTGTTCTATCCCGCTGTGTTCCATTTGCTCCTGACCTTTTACGGCGCCACACAGTTACCACACACACACACACACACACACACACACACACACACACACACACGCGCGATGGACCTTTGCAGCAGATAGGAACACGTCGCTCTAACGGCGCAGCATCAGTGTGAGTCCATGGATTTCGCTGTTCTTCACCTTCCCGTCAAAGACGAACTTAAAGGCGCAGTGCCGTGTGTTTTAGCTCGGCCCCACGCCGTGCATGAAGGGTCCAGATTAGATTGCATTAAGTGAGATTTAAGGGATAAATTCACTCCATTTATGGCATGAAGTGCTATAAGCAGGCTTTCTGTACGGCCTGCATGTATCTCAGCTGGCATATGGACACCGTATGCTCCTTATTCAGCTGTTTCTTATGGTTTTGTATTCCTCCAGTTGAATTAAATTGCACTGCCACACCGAAATAGATACCTTCCAACAGTTGTGGACCTTCTCCTCTTTTAATATGGCATGTGCACAAAGCCAGGTAAGAAATGCACTTTGGGATTAGATGCATCTAACAACTCTGGGAGGAACTGGATTGCTGACTCCAGCCAGACATGATCCCCCCAAACTAGTCCTGCAGCCAGACTCCAACAACACATAAAAAGCCGTTATAGGTCGATATAGACATACGACTGTAGAGATCGATGCTAATGTTTGTGGAATAAGATGAAATATCAGGCGTTGATATAAAAAACGAAAGAGCAGAACTCGGCTTCGGCTCTTCAACCTTCGACTCCGACATCGTGACGTATGTCTTTTTTGTTTGGGCTCATTTCATGGTCTCATCGGTTGCAGTTTTTAAAGGAATAAGACATCGGAGGGAGTATCGTCATCGTAACGTTAAACAGCATCTTTTGCTCGACACTTTTTCAACATTTCTTCCTTTCAATCCCTCTGTGTCTTTTTTCTCAGTTGTCGACGGTCACGGTAAAACACATTGACTTGACAATGCCGCATAAAGTTTCTCCGTCTGGACTTTTCCACTACATTCTGAAGAACCTCGGACTGAACGGGGATCGCAGAGCTTTCATACATCATCCCGCGTGATATAATCCGAAGCTCACTCCAATCTTGTTTTTGCAGAAGACAACAAGCCTCAGAGCTTGAGATTCAGATCGGGGTGGAAGGAGATAATGTGAGCGATGATACTTTGTTTTAAAAGCTGAAGAATAGGCAGCACTCGTGGAAAAAAAACAAGTGCTTTCTCTTATCATTTGATTGCTGAACAAGGGGCGTTTGGGTTATTTGATTCATGTTTTTAACTCTTCTGTCTCTCAGAAGAGCATAAACTGAAGCGCATAGAGCCGCTTTCTAACCTTGTCTCACCATTACAGTATTGGATTTCTTTAGTGAATGAAGGCTGAGATACTGACGCAGGAGATGCGTTGTTGTACTCCACGGGTTTGGAAATAGATAGAGGAAGAAAAACAGACAGGTTTAGTTTAGTTTTGCCTCAAAAGACGGCTCTTCTGGTATTGCAGACATTTGCTATCAGCATCGTCGTGTCATGTTTTTTAAACAAAGATTTTACAACGTGGAGTAATTTTATAGTATTTATGGGCCCCTCGCTGGAAATGAATCCACACGATGGTCGATCTGCTCAAGGGCGAGCACGGACACGTGCATAAGGAAAGCTGCTTTAATCAATATTTTTTATATTACAGCGGATCAACAATGTCCCGTTGAAAGGGTTCACTAATCGTATCGAACCCAAAAGGGAATTTTCACCCGGCGCTGCAGCTCCACGGAGCGTTTTCACTTCTTTTTAACCTCGAATTTAAAGATTTGTTTTGTTTTTTTGATGTTCGCAACTTCACAGTTATGTTTCACTCTCACTCGCACCGAAAAGGTCTGAGAATCAGCCCAGATATCCCAGATATGTATGTTTCAAAACAACCACAGGTCTAAGAAAACCAAATCATCCCATCTCAAATTCCAAGTAACTTTGCATGATAATAAAAAAGATCTCTACGATGGAGGACACTTAAAAATAGACATTGAAAAAGATTAACAATGGGCACAACTAACAGGCACAAGTACGACAAACATATGAAAACCAACCCATTTTTAGGCCTCTGCTCGAAAATTCTATACCCAAATTAAAAAGGGTGTATCTCTGCAACCACTAGGGCTATTTTAATCATTTGGGTGTTATAATAAAAGATACACATGTGATACTTTGTTCAGATGTGTAAATATCAGTCTATATGTTACTGGTTAAGAGTAAATGAAGATGACATACAGAAAGAAATGAAAAGGTTTCAGGTCCGCCTATAAAAAAATCACTTTCAGGATGATTATTTCTTTGAAATGATGCAGCTGTAAGGTCCAACTCTAACCCAAATCATACTCAATATGTGAACATTCACTAACCCAAATCATAGCTCAATATGTGAACATTCACTAACCCAAATCATAGCTCAATATGTGAACATTCTCTAACCCAAATCATACTCAATATGTGAACATTCACTAGCCCAAATCATAGCACAATATGTGAACATTCACTAACCGAAATCATAGCACAATATGTGAACATTCACTAACCCAAATCATAGCACAATATGTGAACATTCACTAACCCAAATCATAACTCAATATGTGAACATTCTCTAACCCAAATCATAGCTCAATATGTGAACATTCTCTCAGCAAAGGTTGACTTTGATAAAGTGAAGCAGAACAAAGTTAGAGAGGGTCTAGAACAGAGAACATTCAGGCGAGGACTCAACAATTTGCATTGGGGCACATTTGCACACATCTGTGACATTTTCATTTTCTCATGTACTAAACCATATATTTCACTTGTATATTACACATGGTGTTCAATATATCTAAATACAGCAGTTTGGGGCTTTTTTTTCATAAAACAAGCTATGATTTACAGTTTTATATAACAATGACTCAGTCTGCCTTGACCTTTCGCTGGATAAAGATCCATAAACTATACAACGGTCTGCAGTTTGAGCCTGAATGTGAGTCCATCACGTCGGTTAATCTCTCCTCAGACATTCCCAGACATGTGAAGGTTCCTCAAAGTGAGGGTTGTTTGAGGGCTTTGACCTGACGATGACGGTCAAGCAAAAGGACAAACCAGAGTCAATACGACTTCCTCTGAGACCAGAACCTGACCCCAGCCGCCTCGCGGCTCTCTGCAGCTTCAATTGTCTGAACGTCCCGGTTTCCCAGGCGTGTATTTGCTGAATTAACCTCCTGAACTGAATCACGGAGCATATTTGCCGAGCACAGCAACCTCCGGGCAGCCGGACGAGTATCACAAAGTCTCGGCGTTAAAAAAACTCACAGAGAGATTTGTTCCCCGCTTTTGGGCAAAGAATATATTCTGTGAACTTTTGTAATTACCAAGCAGGTTTTTTTTTTGCAATTAACCTGTTTGTGACTTTTCTGGCTGCACCTCAAACGTCAGGCGGCACGCAAAGGGAATAATTTGTGAGGAATTTCTTTAGAGTCATGGATATATTGCATCTTCCTGAAAATAATGAATACAGGATAGCACTTTATAATAACTACACACTAGTAAGCATTAGTAAAGCATGAGTAATCACTTAATTCTTCATTTATAAAGCATTGTACCAACATGAACACTCAGTAACTCATTAGTATGCAATTCATGGACACAGTTATACATGTTTTATTTTTGATTAATACGCTTGACTATTATGCGTTTCATAAATTGGGTTTTCATACTTTAAAATGATGGATTCCCCATTTGTAAATGAAGTAATATATATTGCAAACCAATTATTAAGGACTTATAGATGATGCACTAATGGTTAACATGTGTTTTAATACTGCTATTCATGATTAATTCAGGTAGTTACTACTCGTTAGTTAAGTATTATTTAAATATTTTGTGTGACCTCATCTAAAGTGAGGACTATCTATGCTTTACAACGCTTTATAAATGGTGAATGAAGTGTTTACTCATGCTTTACTAATGCTATATAGTGTGTAGTTATTATGTCTGTAACCAGTAGCACTTTATATCTACACAACATGTGCTTTTGGATGCATGATTAGTGACGTGTGCAAAACATTACAAACACAAGATAGTCGAGTCGAGTCGTAACCGTTACATTATCATTTGATGTTGTTTTTCTGTATTCTATCCGATTTATTTTTCTGCACCAAATCATTTCTTAGTTAATCTGTGTATTCGCGCTTCAGCGAAGATCATATTGGAATTGATGGAGTTCTTTGGTTTGTTTGATTCTTGTTGTTGTTTTGCTGCCGACTGAGCGATTCTTCTCTCACCGTGTGAGCATCTCATTCTGTGAGTTTCCTGAAGTTGGATGTCATGTGATGCAATGATGGAGCTAGTCATCTCATAATTTGTTTGCGCTTTGAGCCGAAGCGCAAACAGGGAAGAACACCAGCGGATCAAAAGAGTGACGAAGATGAGGCAGCCTTCGTACATTTAGAATAAACACGACGGGAGAGCGGGAATCCTAAATCACACAAAGCTGGATCTCTCTCCAGTTTCCCGTTTTAAAAGCGGCATAAGAATTTACAACCTCACAACGCAATACAATAACAATAACTCTGCAGCAAGGAGTTATTAATGGATTGCAATAATTCAGCAGGTACTTCACAAAAGGAGCAGGCTTTAAAAACTGACTTCCTGGCCTCATTCCCAACAAACTGATTCACAATGAGTTGATAGCAGCGACCGGTCAAGCTCTGATGCATGAAAAAAGATCATATTCTTTTGATGTTACAGTACAAAAATACATTATATGGCGTGGATATTGTCCTGATATACTTGTATTGACGTTAATTTGAATATTTAAAAGATAGAATAATGATAATATTGTGTAAATACTCCAGTGCCTCGTAATTAAAAGAGCGGTAATGGACTTTCAGAGCATTAATGCAGCAGCAAAAAAACTAATTAATATATATATATATATATATACATATATATATATATATATATATATATATATATATATATATATATATATACATATAATATATAGATGTGTAATGTCTACATGAACAAAGACTTTCTCCACCTCCTCACACGTTTGAGTGTGATTGGTTTTCGATTCAATTCAATTCAGTTTATTTTGTATAGCCCAACATCACAAATACAAGTTTGCCTCGGAGGGCTTTACAATCTGTACACATGACATCCCTATCCCGGGACCTCACATCGGATCAGGAAAAACTCCCCCAAAAATATAGTAAAAACCCTTTCACAGGGAAAAAAAGTGGAAGAAACCTGAGGGAGAGCAACAGAGGAGGATCCCTCTCCCCGGATGGACAGAAGCAATAGATGTCATGTGGCCAGAATGAATAACGTAACGGAGTTACAGCACATTCAATGAATATGACAGAAATTATTCATATAATGAGTAGTATGCATGGTCCATGATCCAGATAGCCACGATCCATTAAGCAGAAAGAGGTAGAGAGGAGGGGCATCCCAGGGGCAGTGGGAGGAGAAAGCAGGGCCATGGCAGCTGGCAGGACGGCTCCAGGCCAGTTGCATCAGCAGGGCCATGGTTGTATCAGCAGGGCCAGGGGGGGGACCGGGGTCCTTCCCCTGGTTCCAGGCAGCCACGAATCCATGGAAAAAGAAAGTAGAGTTAGTAATATGCATTGAAGAGACAATCATTTATCCAGAAGGAGAGAAAGAAGAGGTGAAGAGGAGGAGCAAAAAGAGGAAGAGAAGGAAAGGAGGAGCTCAGTGTATCCTAAAATGTCCCCCAGCAGTCTAGGCCTATAGCAGCATATCTAGGGGCTGGACCAGGGCAAACCTGAGCCAGCCCTAACTATAAGCCTGAAACAGACCTAGCTATTAGCGCCATCAAAGAGGAAAGTCTTAAGTCTACTCTTAAATGAGGTGACCGTGTCTGCCCCCCGAACTGAAAGTGGAAGCTTTTCCAAGAGAGACACACAGTAAACAAAAAAGAGAGATGAATGGGGCTGATGGCATTATTTATTTTTTGTTCAAATGTTGTAGATATTGCCATAATAACGCCATAATGAATTATTTTGACCATAATAATAGTCGTGACGACAGCTTCTCAGTGACCTCTGTGTGAGAAACGATCTTCAGAAGTCAGTGAGTTGAAACCAAACTTTAAATCAACCTTTTATATTTGTTCCGATGGAGTTGACGCCATTATTTCTCTCCGTCTTGCAGATAGTTCATAAGCAATTCTTTTTTGCTCTTAAGGCCATTTTCTACTTCAGTTGTTTACTACCATTCACAGCTGTTTAGCACTCACAGAACCGACAATAGAGGCTGAAATCAACCCCAAAAGTAGTAATGAATCCACGGCTGGCGGGAGTCGAGGGAGTCGCGGGGATGAATGCACGCCCACCGATGTTCCGCTGTCCATAATACGTATATAATAAGTGTTTTTCATTATTTCTGTTGGAAGGCTTTTTTTGGAGCTGCAACAACCAAAATGCGTTTCCCCCCCCCTCTGCAATTTTGAGTGGAGTAACTTTTTAGCATTCGAAGAAACAAAACAAATTGTAATTATTTGTTGTGTCGGTAGTGAAAGAGCCTTGAATCATCTTCGGTTGGGCAACATCTTCGGGAAAAAGAACAGAAGCCAAGACAGAGCGAGTGTGACCTGAATGCAGAGCGACGCCACTGAAAAGCACCTCGGAGAAGCAGACAGGAAGTCCAGACCTACATACAAAATGAATGAAACTGCATACGTGATGCTGAAGGTTGAAGAAGGCCAGAATGAGTAGAATGCATGAGCCAAATGCGCAATAATATGATCTGTTGTGGGGCGTTGTAACATAGAAATAATCCCTCCATGTGCTCCTGCAGCCGGCCTTCAACATACTCTATTTATTTGTTTAGTTTGTATTAAATTGAGGATTTGCAAGGCACAGAAAGATGACAAATAATGTTAAAATCAAAGCAGAAGAGGCTGAGATACCCTGACTTTACATACTATATACTCACAGTGCCAGACTTATTCATATTCATTCAAAATTACATCCAGCCCCTTATTTTTTTTTTTTTTTACAAATCACAGTGTTTTGCTTTGAGAAGAAGAAAACATATCAACAGTGTTTTTTTTACAATTGCTATTGTCGTCGCTGAGTGTCTTTGTGTGAAAAGGTCCTCTGGTGCTCAGAGAGTTATGAGTTCTACCTTTGCAGCCGCAGCTGCAGTGATTTGTTTGTGATGAACAGAAGAGGAGCTGCGTTACAATGAGCCGGGCTGAGCAGACAAACAGAACAAATAGATGTGAAGCTAAATATTCTGTGAAGCAGCAATTGGCTGCTTTGGGGGTAATTAATGTCAGAATGTTAAAAAAAGGAGCAGGTGGCAGATCAGAAAGCAATGACTGGAAAAAGTAGGCGAACGTTGATTTTTGGAAGGATTCCACATTGAATTATCGATTCATCCCAAGTGGCACGCACCCCTGAACTATCGAGTCCGGAGAGCAGAGCACCTCCGATTATTGATTGTAATGGAAATGTCAAAGATAGACATGAAGAGACTAAATATGATTATGACTCAAATCCATTTCTTCGAGAGGTTTGCAGTGAATACCAAATAATTGGTGTATGTGCTGCAGTTTACCTTGATTTGTGTATCTGTGTTTGATCAAAAATGACCTCAACGTTTGACCTGACGTTGGGTTTAGTGTTGCTAAACCGAGTCTCGTACAATTGTGATAAAAAAAAAGAATCCAAAGGTCTGTCTGAGCACCATGGTAACGGAGAGGGACGAAATACCAAATCACACTCTGTCCCTGCCTTCTGCTGGGCTGGCAATCCAGGGATCAGTCCCTGTCCGAGCAGTGTGTGTGTGTGTGTGTGTGTGTGTGTGTGTGTGTGCGTGTGTGTGTGTGTGTGTGTGTGTGTGTGTGTGTGTGTGTGTACGAATGTCTTTTTGTGTGTTTTGTGTTTGCAGTGCGGCAGAAAGCATTTGCTTCAGTCAGAGGGGTGAACTGGAGGACAAATGTGCATAGAAGAGCAACTTATTATTTGTGTTCCATAATGCACTGACGGGTCTAGCTATTGTTTTGTATGCAACATAGAGGGCGAGAGAAACAAGAGCAATGTGAAACAGAGGCACTGAAAATGCATAAAAGATACAATGCATGAGTGAGGCTGGTCCAAAGAGCCAGGTGCTGCAAATGTGCTATTAACATCTCCTCTCGTGTTTAATGTCTGCTCCTTGTTTTAATGCAACAAGGGGCCGAAACAATAATTATGAATTACTCTGCGGACGCGTGTCGGTGCACATATTCGTAATTTGTGTGCCTAGTTGTATGTGTTTCTGTGATAATCGTTTCTGCTTGTAAAGTGTATGCTACTATACTTGCACCTGTTCTTTTGTGTGTGTGATAACCTATATTCATCACATTGTGGGGACATGCGTCTACACCATACATTATGGGGACCAACCTTCCATCTTGGTCCCGTTGCACCACTTTGTCACTTGAAATTTAGCACAACAACTAGGGCTGGTTGTTGGTTGTGTGATCTGATATTTCCCTCCTCATTAACTGCACTTAACTCATGTAGGCTTATATGAATAAAACAAAGTCAACCTTATTTTACTAAAGATTTTCTGCTGAGTTCCATCCCCTGGGGTCCCGGTCCCCACAAGGTTAACTGTTTATTTTAGGTTTAAGACTTAGGAATAAGGCTGGAGGGAGGATCTGGTTAACTTCATGGGAGGGTTAGGTTTTAGGGACTATATTATGTCAATAAGAAAGAATGTAAGTAAATGTAGTGTGTATTTGTGGAGAAAGACAAAAAGCGGGTCCCCTCAAGGTCAACCGTTTGTTATCGGTTTAAGACCTGGTTTTAGAGAGGAGGTATGAATTAGTTAAAGTTTAAGGAACAAAAACAATGTTGGGCATATACATGTAATATAGGTAAGACTATACAAAAATGTCCTCACAAGTGACAAAACCTGTGTATGAGTGTGTATTTGAGCGGCTTTGCATGATTTTTCTCAAATCCCAGCAGCAACCGTCTGGCGCCACCACAGGAGAACGGCTGTATGCAAATGCCGTCTGAATATATGACAGCACAGCGGGAAGATGACAAAGTAAAAAAAAAGGCAGATTTGCTGCGTTGTCGCTGCACATCCATCCAGTGACTTGCTCAGTCGATTGGAGCGAAGTTGTTTACACATGTAGGTCAATGTGACATGATAAACTGTCCCTTTGGTCTCAGTCTCTGCCCCAAATAGCGCGCTGCAGCTCGGAAACACCCAGCTCAGTTAACGTGAACAGATTGCTCATTATACAACACAACCGACATTTACATCTCCCTGAAAACCCATAACAGGGCAGAAAAGAAGCAGACAACAGGACATTTTGAGCACATACAAGACTCAAACCGGTGATAGCTGTCTATTAAATTAATAGACAGCTGGGCTGCGGTACCTCATAAAGCATTTCATCAGGTTGTGGTCTGACTTGTCAGGAGGAGAAGCAGCATAATAGGCCAGATGCACCCTGAAGAAGACCATTATAGACGTGCAATACAGATGTTTTTTTGCCATAATTAGATTGCACAATAGATCCACGGGAAGTAAGAACATCAGCTGCATACAGCTTGGTTCCAGAACTGCCTTGAAAAAACATTTGAATCGATATTTAGTATTCTTGGACTCCCCTAATAATTGTTTTTGCACTTCTGAGTTCTACCACTAGGAGGCATTCTGGACACAAACCAAGGAGCTTCCTTTTAAAGGTAAACTATTATTGAGGAAGCAAAATCTTTGCGAGGGGCCTGTCCTACCCGAATAGTAAGACTGGTTGATTAAAGATGGGGTTTTTTTGCACAATAAATGAACGCAGCATAAACACAAGAACAAAAAGTGACAATCATTCAATATGTTGCAGTTCCTAACTAAACTTTGCAATGTAGTCTTAACAATTTGGTTGAAGCAAAGGCTGTTTGCATAGGCTATAACATAACATTACCAATTGCATGCATGCTTATTGGGTTGTATGCCAATCAGATGTGTTAGCTGCAAGGTGGAGATACTTAGCTAACATGGCTAGCGTGCTAACTAGGTGACATAATCTGAGCCAGAACTCAAAACTGATCAGATGTTGTTTTTTATAGATCAATTGACTCTAAAACAAGAAGCGCTGAAGAGCATCTGTCTTTATTCCCGTCCAGGTTGGCTGGTGGGAGAACGGCCACCTGCGCCTGCGCTACCATCCCTGGTCTCGCTACGGCTCCTTCCTGAAGCCGCTGGATGACTCCCAGCACCTCCGGGTGGTCACCTTGGAGGAGAGGCCCTTTGTCATCGTGGAGCCGGCCGACCCGGGGACCAGCTCCTGCATCCGGGACTCGGTGCCCTGTCGAATGCCCGTCAACACAAGGTAACACGCCGCAGAATAATGCACTGAAACGTTTTATTTTCGGCAAGATTTTATCCAATATTCTGCATCCAGATTGGTCTCACATGCCTTCCAAATATACGTTGTCACAGGTACAGGTCACTCTTCAAACCAGAACATATCTGACGATGGACAATACGCATCCAGAAGCTGCGTTGGTGCCATCAATGAGTGTTTTCAAATATTTTGGCTTTCAACTAACTTGCCCATTATATATATCCATTAAAGGAACATGGCGCCTCCATCATCCACAGTGGTGTACAATCCTTTTCTGGTTGTTTAATTTGACTCTTTGAGAGAGGAGGAGAGGTTTAACATTATAATTATAACAATAACAGGAACGAGAAAAATAAGAAAAAAACAGCTGTAAGTGTGAATAAAGTTGAAATACATTGTTGGGTAATTCGCCAAAGAAAGTGTCAGATCAGGATCAGGTTTAGAATCAGAATCAGAATTAGAATCATTTATTGGCCAAGTCCGTTGCCCATACGAGGAATTTGACTCGGTGAAAGGTGCATAACAATAAACATAAACATAGACATGGAATAAAACATATAATAAAATATAGAATAAAACAATAAAACAATAAATATAGACACATAATACAATAATAAAAACAATACAAATAGACAGAATACAACAATACAAATATAAATATAATAAAAAACAATAAAAAGTGCAATACTATATAAATATGGAAATGGAAAACAACGAACAGATAACAGATTCTAAGAAAAGAAAAGATGTTCAAGGGTGAAAATGACCTGCAGTTTATTATTATGGCCATAGGCGGAAAGCATCAGTGTAATATTGATGATAATGGACTGAAGGCCTGTTATGCAGGAGTTGGCCTTCAGGTTTCCGCTCTAACTCTAAGTTTTAAAAGTGGATTGACAGAGACCTGAGTGAAACCAGAAGCATCCGGACTCTGATCCCTTGTGAAATGTAAATGTCTGGCCGAGCTTTCTTCAACAGACAGTAAATCTGCCCCATCTCCAGGTGCTGGTGGGCAGGAAGGATTAGACCTGAAGAAAAAAAACTGCAAAAATCTAATTATCCCTGGGGAGGAAATTACGTTTCCTCACAGAAGCTATAGACGCATTAGAAGTCATACGGCAACCAAAAGCATGCAATTAAAGAACCTGGCATAATTTTCTAACAGCTGTTCATTAAAACCATGAAAGAAACTTGAAACCACACAGCAAAGTAAGGTTAATTGTCTTTTAATCAACCCAGATGATCCCAAAGCTTCAAACATACTGATAACTTCTACGTGCGGAGGGATTCAGCACAGTTTTACGTGTCCTTTTATTTTGTTGCTAGCTTCAGGTAACAACCCCCTTCCGAAGTATAGGAAATACATCAAAATTTGGCTTAAAAATAACTTAATCATAACGGATTTACGGAAAGCATTTCACAAACATCACTAACTCCACAACACCGCGGGACATGAACACTGGTCTCCTGGTTGATAGTCCTACGTGTTTCTTTGGCCCCGCCTCCCACTATTTTTCTCTCTTTTCATACTGCATCACTCAGCTTTTACATTGCAGTCAGTAAAGACCACACGCACAATGCAAGTAAGGCGTCGTTATTGCATCATAACCGACACATTGTTGCGTCATTATTATGCTGTTTGGTGCGACCAGGCTGCGTGCAATTATATGTCTTAAAAAATTAAAACGACGTGATCCTGATTCAACACTGAAGTCCGATAACTTTGTGTGCGTTCTTATGTTGTGTGTCACGTGCAATAAACCGTTCAGTGGTATTGATATGAAGACGGTGTTTCTCCTGTTTGATGTCCATGTGCGGTTCATTTGAGGCGAAGGTTTAAGTCAGGGGGGAGAAAAGCGACAGTGTGTGTGTGTGTGTGTGTGTGTGTGTAGGTGTGTGTGTGTGTGTGTGTGTGTGTGTGTGTGTGTGAGAGAGCTCTGGGCTCCTGGTCTATCCCAGATAAGCTCCCTTCCTGCCAGCACATGACCTGGCCAACGGGAAGATAACGACTTCATCCTCCATCAATTTTATTGGCTGAGAGGAAAAAAAGTTTGTTCTCCTGTAAATCAGCTTAATTTAAACTCGCTTGTCTCGTCTTCTTTTACACACACATTTTACTCTTAGGTACTCTTTTATGTACTGTGTCATTTATTTTGCCGTAATCTCTTTACCTGTCACCTATTTCCTTTTGACGTTGCTGCATAATGGCGGCGGAGATGTTTTATGCTTTCGTATTTTTGGGATTGTCACGACCACCAAGGTCACGATGTGTTTGTTTACTCTCAGCACTTATCTGCCTTTTACTCTGAATATTTACCACCTTTGACGTGAACCACTGCACACAAGGGAAACGTTTTATTCTCAAACAGTGACTATTACTCATAAGTAGAGAACTTCAGCTTCAAAAATGATAATGATAATAATTTTTCACACACACAGAGAGAAGAAACTTATGACACAACTTTTATTTCCTTTTTTCTTTCGGCCAAGAAAAGACCATTTGTAGAAAGATTTGTCCCCGAAATATACAAAGTACGGAGCAGTTGAGTGTTTCACCCTCACACGGTTGACGTGTCTCGCACTTTAGCTTTGATTAAAAAAAAACAATTGTGCAAGTTGTGTTGCTAGGGAACAGAGCAACGGGGTTGCCATAGCTGCCATAAGTGTCTTGGGGTCCATCAAACGGGCACTTGATGTGGACGGCTGATGGAGGGCAGAACTGCCACTCGAGCGATAGCGATCGGAAAGCACTTGGATTCGTACGCGGAGAGTTCACTTGATGAAGTCTCACCAGGGGAAACAAACAAAAAAACCCTTTAGAGGTCCTTTTGCAGATTGTTCTTTTTATTTTCTAATTCTAGACGCCTTCCAAGCCCACACAATGGAGTTCAATTATGTTTTAATAATGCAGCGTGTTGTTTTTTTCTTCCTGAACTCCCCGACCTGTCTGTCACCGTCTCTCAACACAACGGCCCAAACTGTCAGCATGAATCCAATCAGTCTCCTGACAATAATGAATCCCTCCTTTGCCTCACTCAGTCTATCTAGCATAGTAATTATAACAACAACAATATTGTACCTTTTTTATCTAATGACACCTTTTTTTATGTCACTCAAGGTCACCTTACCTCCCATAAACACAGATAGATAGATAGATAGATAGATAGATAGATAGATAGATAGATAGATAGATAGATACTTTATTAATCCCGCAAGGGGACATTTTTATAGGGGGGCATTTATACGTACAGGTAAGTAATACAATAAAGAAATGAAAAAATGCACAATATATTAAACAAATAGAATAATAAGAAAAATGGACAATTAACACAAAAGAAGAAGAATATTAAATTAACTAACAAAACAAAACAAACAAAACAGTAGTGCAACGATTTAGCCAAACAAATAAGAGTGTAACAGTGTTGATTTGGCCAGAGGTCATTCATTAAGATTGTATTGTAAGATCAGTTATACATTATTATTACCAATAAACATCAAAGGAACAATAAGACACAGTAAACATCAGAGCAGAGCTCAGCAAGTTGTTAAAATCGTTAAAGACAAAGATGTGAGAGAAAAAAAACAGGTGCCGCGAAAGATCTTTAAATGTTAATAATAATGAATTTCTCTGTTTTTCAGTCCCCTAGCCTCACATTCTACTTCTTTATCAATTTCTACAACAGCAAAGCAGCGAGTCCAAGGTCACAGCGTCCTCCATTTGAAACATCTAAAAATCTCATTAAAAAAAAAACATTTTTCTTTTCCTCCACTTTCTCACCCATCTGCTGGTCTTCCTCCCGTCGTCGTCCTCAGCCTGGTGGTGGACGGCGCCGGGCCCATGAAGCACTGCTGCAAAGGCTTCTGCATCGACGTCCTCAAGCGACTGGCCAAAATAGTGGGCTTCACCTACGACCTCTACCTGGTGACCAACGGGAGGCACGGGAAGAACATCGACGGGGAGTGGAACGGCATGGTCGGAGAGGTGAGAATGATCTAATAATTATTGTTTACATCAAATTATATGTATAAGTGGAAAATTGGGTCTTTTTGTATTTTTAATCTGGTGCTTTTCTGATCGAAAGATGGCTAGCATTGCTACTATAAAGCTAATTGGAGGAGGATGACTCCAACATTTTTAAAGCTTTAAGTTTAATTGCGCGGATGATTAAAAGTCGCCTTATTGCAATTTTACGACATTAAAACAAATAGCCCAATGAAAATCAAAATCAAAGACTTTACACGATGTATGAAAATCTTTTATGTCCAACTTTTAACATTTACCCGCAAGCCAAATAAAAATGAAATGCACTGTATTAAAGTATTAATTAACCAGTTTTCTTGATGAAATAGTTTTGGGAAATGTACATTTTTGCTTGGTGTGGTTAACCTAGCTTAGCATAAAGACGGTAAGCAAGGGAAACAGTAAGCCTTGATTTGTGCAATGTAAAAATAGTTTGCCTTCCAACATAGACATGTCAGATGTGAAAGTTGAATCTTGTTTGTTCAACCAAACAAAAATATTAAATATAAAAAAACGAGCCAGATGAGCTGATTCTCTGGCCGTTTCATATATGCTTAAACAACTAACTTCTCGCCTGAAAACATCCTAAAATGACATTCCGTGACTCAACAAGAGTAGTACCTTTATAGGGCACTCGTGAGGAAAATGACCATATATGGTTACGTGCACGATAAAGGGATTGTTTTCTTCTCCGCCATTGTTCCCTGGTGCGTAATGCATTCTGGGATATTTGGCTGTTCCAAGTACGCATAAGTCTTCTCTGATGAATCTCCGAAAAATGGGCGGATCAAGTCACATCCTGGCATTTGGACCGTGCTTGCCGAGAAGCGGACTTTTGAATTGGAACAGCACTTGGGCTGCGAATAAAGACGTTTCACGAGTCAGAGAACAGAGAAAAACGCATATTAAGAAACGGCTTCTGTGTTAAGATCGGCTCATCTGAGACTGCCATGAAGCGTCTCACTCTCTGTAACAAAGCAAACAAGGGTAGTTCCTAAAATATTGAACTATTCATTTGAATCGACATAAAAAAAGGCAAATCTTAAAACAATTTGACGGTGACAGCCACACGGGTGAGAGATTAAATGCAAGTTCAAATGAAAATGCGTGTTCAGTCGGGACTTGAAGCAGCTTGCGTACTTGTTTACTCAACTGTTTCGTAGCCCTCTTGACAAACACACCGTGAACCTTTGACTGTGTGTATCTCAGTGAGATATTGTTGCTACGTATTTAATCCTCCATTTTTTTCCTGTACAGTAGAATCGTTATTTTCTCTTTTGTTGTATTTACATTTTCATCCTGCCTTTCAAATCCCTTAAAACTTGACCCTTGGGATTGGACCCAAATTGAAGAAAAAGAGAGAACATGTGAAGGCAGCTTGTCAGGAAGATTACTGAGAAACGGAGAGTGAGAGAGGACGACAGACTGAGAGTGTTTGTACGTCGCCGTGTGTCTGTTGGCAGATACTGCTGCTGCTTCCATGATGCCAATCCCCCTCTGGTGGCTGGATTAATGACGTTGATTTAACACAGAGTTAGACAGGGGATGCACATTATCACAGTGTGAGTGTGAGTATGTGTGTGTGTGTGTGTGTGAGTATGTGTGTGTGTGTGGTCCTATAATTCTAACTTTGTGAGGACCATGTTTTTAGAGACCTTGTTGAAAGTGAAGGCTTTTTTGTTTTCGATGCTCACTTCTTTTTCGGGTTAAGTTTTAAGGTACATTTTATAGTAGTTATCTTGTTAGTCAGGAAAATGAGACACGTTTGGCAACAATTGAACATGACCTCATCGCCCGAGTGTGTAGTGGTCTATGGGAGTACTGCAAGAGGGAAGACGAATAGTTAGTTAAAATGTACGTGTGCAAAGGTGGGTTTTTAATTGCAATCAATATGTATTTACAACAATGTATTTCAAGTGTGATGCATGGAATCAGATTTCATAGATTTTCAGAACAAATTGTGCATTTCATTCACACAGATTTGCTGTGTTTTAATTATTTCATAGGAGATTTGTTTTGTCTACTTGTTTACGATTAGAACACTTTTGCTGTGCAAACAATAATAATCTTATGATCTGGTTTATTTCTATCCCTTTGATTCTCTTTGTAAGATCACAAAATACGGCATTTCTGAAGATGTCGCAGTCTTATAGGAGAAAACACAGACGGCCTTAGTTTATATTTCTCCTTCGTCACCATAACCCAAGTATTCAGTTAGACTTTTGAGTGAGTGTGTGTGCCTGTATGTGTGTGTGTGTGTGTGTGTGTGTGTGTGTGTGTGTGTGTGTGTGTGTGTGTGTGCGTGTGTGCGTGTGTGTGTGTGTGTGTGTGTGTGTGTGTGTGTGTGTTACAACCTGAACGTTATGGCTGAGGAAACACAGGAAGTAACATAATAAGTTTACTCAACCTTTGCCAAACTGGGATTAAAACAACAAGGAAAGGCTGCTGAGGCACTTTTGGTGCAGCAACAGATAACATTTATTTAAATGAAAATGATTAACAGAGAACCCAACAAATATACCAGAAATGGAGGCACAATTAAATAAATGCGTCAGAGTCTCCAAGGGTACAATAATAAACAAAAAGCTCACACTAACTAGAAAATAAAAAACTTACTTAGTCGACCGAATCAAACAAAAAGACAATGTTAAGCTTTCTAGCTCTTCAGAGATAGAGGGGAGAAAAATAAAAACCCCTAGAGGCTTCCTTTAAAATCACCAAAACTAACAATGATAAAGGATGGCTTGACAGATCTTCATCAATGTGTAAAAAACACCAGTTTTACCCTTTTAAGCATCATGGCGCCTAGATAGGGTGAGGCGGACCTTAAACTTCTATTTGTGCTGTGTTCCAGTAACATATATACTAATATATGCACATCTGAACAAAAGCTCACATTGGTTGCCTTTATTATAACACCAAAATTATTCAAATAGCCCTTGTGGTTGCAAAGATACACCCTTTTTAGTTTGGGTATGTTATTTCGAGCAGAATCCTAAAAAATACCTTGGTTTTTAAAAAACAACAGTACCATTACCAGCAATAGAAAGAGCAAAATGATCTCTGGTTCTGGAGATGATACAGGTCCACTGATGGTCCAATCAAGTCCAGAAAAAGGTGTGCCAGACCTGGAACACTTCGCTAAGGGAGGAGAGGATATATCAGACACTGACAATATCAGTATTTGCTACCAGTCCAGATGTCGGTGTTTACAGGCTTCTGTCTCAGATGGGCCTCGGAGATGCAGGTGCTCTCTCTCTCTCTCTCTCTCTCTCTCTCTCTCTCTCTCTCTCTCTCTCTCTCTCTCTCTCAGCCCCCAGCTGCCTCCTGCCCAGCTTCTGTCAGTAACTCATTAAGTTGCCTAATTACGGCAGCAGAATGTGAGCGTGTGCACAGGGGACGGCTGAGCTTTTGTGCAGACTGTTGCGTCTTGCGTGGTTCTTCTCAGTTGGTATTTATTCATCAAAACTAGCGATTTTGTCTGAGTGAATATACAATAACACATTTTTTTTAAATTGCACACTTGTGCTTTTACAGACTGTCGTCTTCGCTCTCCTCTTTACTTCCATTGTGTTCCAGTAACACGTCACCAAGGCTAATGTGTCCACTTTCCTGAGACCCGTTCTTTGTCCTTGGACTGTCATTTCTGCTATTTTTCAAAATGTCATTCAGCCTTGAAGTTTTTGTTCTCCTTCTTTACACGAATGACTCCCAATCAGGCAGACATTTCCTACGTCTGTTTTTTGGATTTTTTACATTTTTCCACCCTCAGCTGAATCTTTCTGCTGTAATATTTTCAGTTTCCAATATGAAGTCTGTGCAGCAATCAAACAGGAGTGTCACAGGTGTCGCTTTCAGACTTTTCACATATTTAAAAATACTTTTTTTTAGATGAACAGGATAATTTTCATGGAATGATTGATCTCGACAGGCAGAACCAATCAGAGAGTATCAAAGTTTAATATTTGTGTCATCGTCCTCCTGCAGGAATGCACTTTATGAAGGCTTCAAAGACAAACTATTGATGTTTGTATTAGTAAAGTAAACTTCATCACTTTCTTTGAGAACATTTACTTCCACTCAATCCCCTTCCTGCCTTTCAGCCGGTCATTAACTCCCATTCTTTTCATGATTGCATTATGGTAACGTATAATACTTCATTAAGATGTAAATTATAAAATGATATGCCGAGAATTGAAACTTGTAATTCCCTCACAGGGGATTCTTAGTTGGGTTTAATTATTTTATGTAATTATGTCGTTTCATGGACATGTACTTGTAGTATGAATTGATTAAAAGAAGACTCAAAGCTCTTAGATCCATAACTTGACAGTCAGCTCACCAAACAGCAACATTTTAACGTGACGGATATTATAAAAATGGTCATTATCCATTTTTGCGTTGCTAAATTAACTAACAAAACAAAATAGTAGTGCAAAGATGGAGCCAACAAACAAACATTGGTGTTATAGTTGACTTAACTTGGCTCCATAGCAAGAGCAGCAGTAGCCACCATGGAAAAATTAACATTTTCACCACATACAGAATCCCCAAAATCCATCAACAGACAGAACACGCCCCCACGCTGCCACCGCTCTGTGATTGACAGGTGACAACAGTGAGCACTGAGCACGTCGGGTGTCAACAGAGGAAGAGGACCTTCAGGGTCGTGACTTCAGGGATGCTGGTGGAAGGTGTCTCATTGGGGGACCGCTGAGCTTTTTGTCTTCACAATGACCAATGACCTTCAGGTCTGCAGCCAGATCCTCTGACCTCCGGCTGCAGAAGAGGAACCTCTGTTTCACGCCGGGTGAAACACAACAAAGCAGTGAATCCCTTCTCACCTCCTCAACTCCTCACCTCCTCACCTCTTCACCTCCTCACCACCTGAGGCTCCTTTACAGCTGTTCGGCCAGAGCTCTGAGGAGGAACACGGCCGTGTTTCATGTTGCCTGCAAGAGACGAAAAGAATACTCACTAGAAATGACATCACTGATGAAGCTTTTGAAGGAGGACGCTCTGGATTTTTGCTTTTCAAAGACTTCTGTGCACCGAGTCTGAAAGCAACACTTTGTAGTTGGGTGTAGAGTTCACGACGGTTATGTTTTTAGGAATACACAGATAAGAGGGGAGGGACAAAGTAGACACATGACAACGAGAGCATGGATTTGAACTCATGGAAATCTAATTTAAGTAAAAGGCTTATTTTCTTGTTTGGTAAAAAAAATGTCCTTTTCATCATTTCTTTTGACCGTCTTTAAAACTCGTCGGACACGCACCATCCTTCTAACCTCATGCGTCCCCGTTTCTTCCCCCAGGTGGTGTCCAACCGAGCCGACATGGCCATCGGTTCCCTCACCATCAACGAGGAGAGGTCAGAGGTCGTAGAGTTCTCCGTCCCGTTCGTGGAGACCGGCATCAGCGTCATGGTCTCTCGCAGCAACGGCACCGTGTCGCCTTCCGCTTTCCTCGGTGAGTCGTTATCTTGACTTGTTGTTCACAGAAAGTGCTTTTTGTCAAGTCAGTTCATTACTGACGGAGAGGAGAACTCCTGGAAAAAAAGCCCCTGACGTTCTGTTTGCGGCTTATGAGCTTGTAGTATCTAAGAACCCTGGATTATACCGTGTGTGTGTGAGGACGAGTGTTTATTCTTCAGCCAAAGGGATAAAACAGGGGAGGAAAAGACAGAAAATAAAGTGTATTCACATTCCACAAAAGTGGGCTCTAAAGAAGCCAAATCAACTGCTGCCGATATAAAGTCCAATAAAAGACTTTCGGCATAAAGCATAAAGAACATATGCATACATTCCAGGTGTATTCATTGTGTTTCCCAATCAAACCACATGGGAATTTCACTGTTTTATTGTTGCGATCTGATTGTTTTCTCACACAGGTTTTTTGGGTATATGGTCAAAAACACTTTTTTTGTTGTTGTGGAATATCTCACAAAGCTGGGAGACAGTTATTTGAGATATTTGCTGAGTCAGCGGGTGATGTTGAAAAATACACAGATTCCAAAGTATGACCCGCTGTTTGTTTTTTTACTGCTGCTCCGGAAAATTGTTTAAATCCATTTTATTGCCCCGAAGTGTTGACGGGAACCAAAAGACTTCTTGTTTTACGACGACGCAGCAAAAAAACAACACAAACCACTTACGAAAAAACACATTCACAACCTCTTGAATATCAATATCTGGAAAATTAACCTCAGCTGGTTCTGTCTGCATTTGCGGAATTGTGACTTTATTGAAGCGAAGCTGTAAAGATTAAAGTCTCAATGAGGTGACCGTTCTACAGGTCAGGCAGAATATATTATTTGTGAATTATCCTCTGAGGACTATTGGAGGCGTTATGCATATTTACAAGCCAGGAATCATCTGTTAATGAATATGCTTTTGACAGAAATCTAGGCAAAGAAAAAAAGATGTTTTGTTATAGATATAAATCAATGACGTTCGTCTTTTAATCGGTCAGAACCAGAGCGAACAGTTACTCCAATCTTTAAATCTTTACATTAGTTACCTGTCTGTCACAGAATGGATTTAAAAAAATAAATACAAATCTGGCTGAATGGCTTTGGCCCCGTCTTATCTGTCTGTCATGGTGAAGACATGTGTGCCCGCCGGGCCCCTCACATCCTCCATCTCCAGCCTCTTGATTGGGCCTCGACCACAACAAGATCGGGCCGGTACCTTTTCTCAGATGCTTAGATTCGAGTCTGACCCTAGACGTTGTCATTGCATATCTGTAATTGATATCTGAATCTATATCTGCTTAATATAGATTGAATAAACATGAACATACACACTTCTTGTTAGCAATTGTCTGCAAAAACCTCATCTACAGCTGTAGAAACCTCATCTATAGCTGTAGAAACCACATCTATAGTTGCAGAAACCTCATCTATAGCTGTAGAAACCACAACTATAGTTGTAGAAACCTCATCTATAGCTGTAGAAACATCATCTATAGCTGTAGAAACCTCATCTATAGCTGTAGAAACCTCATCTATAGCTGTAGAAACCTCATCTATATATGTAGAAACCTCATCTATAGCTGTAGAAACCTCATCTATAGCTATAGAAACCTCATCTGTATATGTAAAAAACTCATTAGTAGCTGTAGAAACCTCATCTATATATGTAGAAACCTCATCTATAGCTATAGAAACCTCATCTATATATGTAGAAAACTCATTAGTAGCTGTAGAAACCTCATATATATATGTAGAAACCTCATCTATAGCTATAGAAACCTCATCTATATATGTAGAAAACTCATCAATAGCTGCAGAAACCTCATCTATAGCTATAGAAGCCTCATCTATAACTGTAGAAACCTCATCTATAGCTGTAGAAACCTCATCAATAGCTGTAGAAACCTCATCTATAGCTGTAGAAACCTCATCTATAGCTGTAGAAACCTCATCTACATATGTAGAAACCTCATCAATAGCTGTAGAAACCTTATCTATAGCTATAGAAACCTCATCTATAGCTGTCGAAACCTCATCTATAGCTGTAGAAACCTCATCAATAGCTGTAGAAACCTCATCTATAGCTGTAGAAACCTCATCTATATATGTAGAAACCTCATCTATAGCTGTAGAAACCTCATCTATAGCTATAGAAACCTCATCTATATATGTAGAAACCTCATCAGTAGCTCTAGAAACCTCATCTATAGCTATAGAAACCTCATCTATATATGTAGAAAACTCATCAATAGCTGTAGAAACCTCATCTATAGCTAGAGAAACCTCATCTATAGCTGTAGAAACCTCATCTATAGCTATAGAAACCTCATCTATAGCTATAGAAACCTCATCTATATATGTAGAAAACTCATCAATAGCTGTAGAAACCTCATCTATAGCTATAGAAACCTCATCTATAGCTGTAGAAACCTCATATATAGCTATAGAAACCTCATCTATAGCTGTAGAAACCTCATATATAGCTGTAGAAACCTCATCTATAGCTATAGAAACCTCATCTATAGCTGTAGAAACCTCATCTATAGCTGTAGAAACCTCATCAATAGCTGTAGAAACCTCATCTATAGCTATAGAAACCTAATCTATATATGTAGAAAACTCATCAATAGCTGTAGAAACCTCATCTATAGCTATAGAAACCTCATCTATAGCTATAGAAACCTCATCTATATATGTAGAAAACTCATCAATAGCTGTAGAAACCTCATCTATAGCTATAGAAACCTCATCTATAGCTATAGAAACCTCATCTATATATGTAGAACACTCATCAATAGCTGTAGAAACCTCATCTATAGCTATAGAAACCTCATCTATAGCTGTAGAAACCTCATCTATATATGTAGAAACCTCATCTATAGCTATAGAAACCTCATCTATATATGTAGAACACTCATCAATAGCTGTAGAAACCTCATCTATAGCTATAGAAACCTCATCTATAGCTGTAGAAACCTCATCTATATATGTAGAAACCTCATCTATAGCTATAGAAACCTCATCTATATATGTAGAACACTCATCAATAGCTGTAGAAACCTCATCTATAGCTATAGAAACCTCATCTATAGCTGTAGAAACCTCATCTATATATGTAGAAACCTCATCTATAGCTATAGAAACCTCATCTATATATGTAGAAAACTCATCAATAGCTGTAGAAACCTCATCTATAGCTGTAGAAACCTCATCTATAGCTATAGAAGCCTCATCTATAGCTGTAGAAACCTCATCTATAGCTGTAGAAACCTCATCTATAGCTGTAGAAACCTCATTTATAGCTGTAGAAACCTCATCTATAGCTGTAGAAACCTCATCTATAGCTGTTAATAAGTGTTCGAGATGACATGTTCCCTTTAGTTTGAGGATATCGGCCCTGATAACTTACGTACCCCTGCTGTAAACGATCCTCCATTGTGTAACAGGCCTTCAGCGCTGATGAGCTTTTGTCTCCCTCACTTGGAAAAGGTTCTCACCCGTTGCTTTGCATCTCCACTCAGAGCTTCCAATCTGCACTTTTGATTTGATGTTCTCAGCATCCAAACGAGGCCCCACAGCGGTGTTCTCATCCTCATCTTCTTTCTAAGTATATGTGTCTCGCTCAAAGCCGGCCTCTACTGAGATGAGACCTCTTAATTTACAAATCTTCTTCGACTAATTCTAGACATTTCCAAGCATGGAGAGATGGAAAGATGAGAGAGAGCTGGAGGAGAGAGAGAGAGAGAGAGTCTTGTCATGTGCAGATATAAACCAAACAGAAGGGTGAGGTTGATTGATAAACCGAGATAGAACTGCTTCAGATATTTTCAGCTGTTATTTTTTGATGTTTTAATCTGAGCAGCGGCTGGTTGACATGCTGTGTGTGTGTGTGTGTGTGTGTGTGTGTGTGTGTGTGTGTGTGTGTGTGTGTGTGTGTGTGTGTGTGTGTGTGTGTGTCTGTGTGAGCATCTAGTAGACCTGCAAACATCTCTGAATCTGTCAAATCTGCCAATTATCAACATCATGTGTGACACATTTTACTGTCAGCATAATAACCCAGTTTTTCATGAGAAATACTGAAGTTTTAAAAGAATTAACAAAATAAAGAATATAATTACCAAAATATATTGATAGCATGCTAACATCATTACATTTTGTAACGATGTACTGTCTAAATCTATATCAAAATATCATCTCGGCATTTTGTTTTTGGTTGGTTCATCCAAACAATTTCAAACTCGACACTCTTTATGCTTTTTTCTGGGGTCCTGAGCAATAAATCAGAGGAACTATTGCCCGGATGAAAAATAAGTCTTCCTATGTCTGTTATTGAATGTTCTGGAGCGAGCTCAGCATGGCGGTCTGATGCTGCGTTCACACCAAAAGCCAAGCCAATTTTCACAACGCTTTAAGGGGGCGTGGCTTATCTCCGTAAAAACACCGTTACCGTTTCTGCCATCCACCATGGAAATAACCACTAGTTCTGCTTTACACTTGTTGTGTAAATTCCACAAATGTTGGAAACATCAAACGCCCTCGGGTCTGGGTTCATAATATTATCCGTAGCCGCACACAGCTCGGTGGATTTCATATCTGTGCATTGACTTTGCATGTGATCTATACATGTATAGACATGTATGTACATGTGTAGACACATCCTGCAGATCTCCAGAGCTCTCACTCCACACCCGGCAGGAGAGGAGTCCATCGGCTGAACGCCTGTGAACAGAGTCGCAGGACAAAGCGAACAGTCTGCTTCTGGAGTGGATGTATTCTCCCGGTAGACTCGTCCCTCCCGCCTCCTTGAGGGATCTGCTTCATACTCGCTCGGCGGCAGCAGTACATCCATCCGTCTGTCGGAGGAGATTTAGGAGACAATCTGAAACATGTCACGGTCGGACGGAGGAGCAGGGCTCCCAAGGCCGACCGGGCCGGCAGAGACGCCGTACTGTAGCCCTGTGTGTGTGTGTGTGTGTGTGTGTGTGTGTGTGTGTGTGTGTGTGTGTGAGGGAGGTGGATGGGTTGCCAGAGAGAGAGAGAGAGAGAGAGAGAGCAGGCAACAACAAAACCTCTGAGGAAAAGGTCAAAGGTTAAAAGGAACAATCAAGTGAAGACAGAGTGGAGCGAGCGAGGAGGCAGAGCGCTTGTCTCTGAAGGAGAAGCCTCAGAAAAACCCGGAAGATTAACTGGAGCCGGATAGAGAGAATGAGAGGAGAGAGAGAACGAGAGAGGACGAGGGGAGAGAGAACAAGGGGAGACCGAGAGGAGAGAGAACGAGCAGGAGAGAGGACGAGGGGAGAGAGGAGGAGAGGAGACCGAGAGAGGAGAGAGAATGAGGGAGGAGAGAATGAGGGAGGAGAGAAGGAGGGAGGAAAGGATGAGGAGGTGAGAGGATGAGTAGGAGAGAGAACGAGAACGAGAGGAGAGAGAACGAGAGGACAGAGAACGAGAGGAGAGAGAATGAGGGAGGAGAGAAGGAGGGAGGAGAGAAGGAGGGAGGAAAGGATGAGGAGGTGAGAGAACGAGTGGAAAGAGAACGAGAGGAAAGAGAACAAGGAGGAGAGAAGGATGGAGGAGAGGATGAGGAGGAGAGAGGATGAGTAGGAGAGAGAACGAGAACGAGAGGAGAGAGAACGAGAGGAGAGAGAATGAGGGAGGAGAGAAGGAGGGAGGAAAGGATGAGGAGGTGAGAGAACGAGTGGAAAGAGAACGAGAGGAAAGAGAACAAGGAGGAGAGAAGGATGGAGGAGAGGATGAGGAGGAGAGAGAACATGGGAGGAGAGAGGATGAGTAGGAGAGAGAACGAGAACGAGAGGAGAGAGAAGGAGAGGAGAGAGAAGGAGAGGAGAGAACGAGAGGAGAGAGAAGGAGAGGAGAGGAGAGAAGGAGAGAGAAAATAAAAACAGGCTTTCTTGACAGAAGTGACAGCTCCGGTCGCCAAGGAGACGAACCGTCCAACGGAATTGATTTGATACATTTAGGGAATCAAGAAGAGATGAAAAAGAGAAGCAAGGAGCAAGGCATTCTGGGAGCCACGCTGCCATGGCAACAGATGCCCTCCCCGGTGTCCGACACGGATATGGACAAAGTCGACATATTTCATACTAAATAATAAATATATAAAAATATGTATGGCAGCAATTTAAAATCGATTAACAGATAAACAAAAGAGTGAGGACAAGCTCAGTTTATCTCAACTTCCATGTTGCATAAATCAAAGCGGACCTGTTTTACTATTAAAAAACTATATATATATATATATATATATATATATATATATATATGTATATATATATATATATATATATATATATATATATATATATATATATATATTTAGTTTGTTTACTGATCGCCACCAAATGTTTACTTTTCTGAGCGAGGATAGTCATATTTGTTTTTTCTTGATTTAGTCGAGTCAACAGAACTAAAAACATTTATCTTTTTCATGATGTATTTTTAACCTTTTTGTGTTCAGAGCATTTTGAGCGATGAAGAACAGAGTTTTAATATTTAATATTTAATGTCGGTGAGTGACAGCTTTGATGAATCGGCTCTTCTTTGGTGTTTTAGTAGGAAGATATCTCCTGAGAATGAATGATTATTGTTGTGAAATATTCTTTTAGAAGATATTGTGAACATTTTGTTTTATCTCTTTTTAAAACATCCAACCGCCCAAAAAAAACATCTGCAATTTTTCTTTTGTCATTTTTATTGATAAAATACCTTTTCTCTTCCCACAAAAAAACGCCGACACGTCGTAAACTAAACTCTGTTGCACTGTGAAGCATGGAAATATTGTTTTGAACTTTTAATGATGGAATCACCATTCCAGTTGGAAAAGGTCAATCCTTCTGTCCTGAGGGGAATAATTATAAAACTGTAGATTGAGCATCGCTAATTACTAAATATACATTATGATAATTACTGATATCAATTTAGAATAAAATATTATTAGCTATGTTATTAGCTAAATTTTCCCGACCCCAGATGCAAACTGGTTGTTGAGAAAGACCCACACATTTTTTTTAGTAAATTTGTTGATTCCTCCGTTTTACACATTTTCAAAAAATTTAAAAAAAGTAAAATTATTCACCAATGTGTTTCCATGGTATTTTTCTTATTCAAGTCCCGGCAGCTTGCTGAAGGTTCTATCGTTAAGAATTGTGAAACCGTCGACCGCGCTGATCGGCTTTTACTTTATTTATTTATTAGATAGAGTCACTGTGTGTCTGAAGGTCGTCCCCCCTGTGTGTTCAAGGTCGTCCGAGTCCTGTCAGACTGGAAAGGTCGACCAGCAGCAGCAGAGGTTTTCTTTTCTTCTTCAATCCGAGTGACTTCCTGTTGGAGTCGGACACAACGTTGCCAGAGCCCGATCGTTGGGGGAGCGGCTGTTTAAGGATAAAGACAAAGTACATGTACATGTATACAAAGTACACACACATGTATACAAAGTACACACACAAAAGGTGAACAGCAGCTCTGATACCTCCTCTCAGGTTTCCAGTCTCTCCTGCCAGCCGTCCGTTTTTGGAGCTGGAAACATTCTGACTGAGAAATATTGAAGTCTTTTTTTCTTCTCCTCTGACATCGAGTGGCAGACGTGTTTCTCTCCGCTGGACAGTTCACACACACACACACACACACACACACACACACGCACACACACACACACACACACACACACACACACACACACACTGCTTATTTCCCTGTCTAAAAGCACCATTTCATTATCACATTTCACAGTCAGTACAGTTTAAACTAATTTAATTATTCATTCGCTCATTTTTCGCCGAACTATTTCTATGTTTAATTACTGGAAGATTAATCTCCTGAATTACTTTCTGTGCTCTGATGCGCGTTAAAAAACACTCTAGAGAGAATATTGTTTACCAGAATACTCATATTAATACTCATATTAATACTCATATTGAAATATTAAACTTCTCTTTTCTGTAATTAGCGATGGCGACTCTCTCTCTCCTCTCTCTCTCTCTCCCTCTCTCTCCTCTCCCTCTCTCTTTACGTCTCAAACCGCTCATGTCATCCCTCATGTCGTCATCTAGATTCATGTTTTCTCCGTTGGAGCCAATGTTCTCTCATGGACTCACCTTGTAAAATGAGGATCAAACTAGAACCTTCCGGTCTCTCAGGAGCTGATGTGACTCAACGTGAGTCTAATTGGAACAACAAAGATGGCCGACAGCCAGACCTCAGCTCACTGAATCTCTCTCCTCTCGTTCCTGATTGGCTGCTAGCCAACCTGCGAGGGTCAGATGTCAGGTCTTTCAAACGGTGATCGCACTCTGAGCGTTTTGGGATTAAAACCTATATTAATGACACAAAAAATTGTAGATTTTCTATCAATAAGACAGTCAACTTGTATTAAAGCGAACAAGTGTTCTGCAGACGAAGTCAATGCAAATATTTGTACGAGTTGAAATATCTAAACTGCAGCGAGAAATTTGCACGACACTGTCTCGTCCTGTCGTTATTGAATCCGACATGGAGGGAAAGATATTGAAGGCCGTCTGTGTGGTCGCCCAGAGCTCGACCATAGTACCTCATGAATATATAATAAATATGTGTGATTTGTGTTTTTGTCAGGGTAGTCGAGCACCGATCAATCTGAACTCACGGACAGACCTGAAAACACTGGAGTTCAGACTTGTGACGTCGTCATTTCAGCGTCCTTTTGTATCTGTTAATTGCAAAATAATAACGTCAAGATGTACGAAGCGGCAGTAACGGTTGATGATGGAACTTTGTAGGTTTTGGAGGAATGCCGGACCTCCCATACGGCGCATCTTGCACACGCGTGACCGGAATAAACAGGAACCATCCAGTGGTTCTTTGGCACTTTGGGTTGCACAAATCATTTGTGTTGCATTCACGTTTTATCCAGTTCTGAAAATGAAAAACAGCCCAAACAAACACCATATGCTCACATATGTCCGTACGTATAACAGATGAAGAAGTCTTTCTCTGGTAATATTTATTTGTGTGTGTGTGTGTGTGTGTGTGTGTGTGTGTGTGTGTGTGTGTGTGTGTACCGTTATGGCGATATTTGTTCAGTACAAGTGACATTTCAAGTGTAATTAGTCCGTCGCCTTGTGCAGCGCTGTGAATGTAGCACGCGGTTCCATTCCCCTATGCACTTGTCTTGCAGGTGTAAATTAGATTGAATAACATATGCACATGATATTTGCATAATAAAACACTCCAGGTGCGTATCATGGCAGTAATAAGACAGAAAGAGCAGCGAGGGCTACGTATGGAAACGCTGCGGCCGCCACACGTCCCCGTGTGGAAACTGCAATATTAATGGGATCCATTCAAAGGTCTAAATGGGAGAATGCCTCACTGTAATGACTGTCTGTAATAGCATTGTGGCGTTGATGTAAAATGTCATACTTCACTGGGTCCTTGTCCTCCGGTTCTCCCTACAGAGCCTCTCAGGCCGACAGCGAGGTCACGTCACTTTTAAATAAAGGTGCAATATGTAAGAGAAAGCCACGCACTCCAAACCAGCAAGGGGCGACATTTTCACCTCTACTTCTGAGTGCATACCATAGATTATGTACCAGAAGTAGACGCAGCCTTCGTGACGTCACCCGTTGGGTTTGTGGACGGACGCTTCCAAGCCTCAAATACGACGATTTGTCCGTCGCCATCTTGGATTACGGGCGTTGTCATTTTACCATATTTGTAATGGGGAGGAGTTACGTAGCGACGCCGTATACGGCTCTGGTAGAGGCAGGGACTTCAATCACAGCAAGCCCCGCCCTGAGGCATCCTCCGCTTTATTGTCTATTTCGGTGATTTTCGGTGAGAGATCGTCTGGTGTGCCGTTGGAAAATGTCCAATTTCTTAGTTTCGGTTAGCGCATTGGTTTCTACGCCATACATACCGTAAAAGTCGGGTTACAAGCCTCTCCTCCCTCCGGTCAGTGTCCCGCTGTAGCAAGCTAGGAACAGTGCTAGCTAGCGCTGCTGCTAGCTCCCCGTTCCTGCTGCTACTGGTCGCTGCTGCTGCTACTGTCCGCGTCCCCTCTGCCCGAGTCGGGTGTCGAGCCGGGGCTGGTCCTTCGGTGGTGGTAGCGGGGAGCTAGCTCCCTTCGGTGATTGTCGGGGAGCTAGCGGAGATCTAGCGGAAGTTAGCGGGGGAACTAGCATGAACGCTAGCTGGCTACAGCGGGGAGCAAACGGGGACGCTGACCGAAGGTAGTAGCAGCGTGTAACCCGACTTTTACGGTAGATGGTTTTCTTCGCTTTCTGTCGAGAATGTTTTGAAACTAAAAAACTAAACTAAACTAAAAGGTCTTCTGGAATACACGAGCCGACTCTTCCGTGCCGCCGCTCCTCTCAGCGGAGAGAGTGTCAAGGTCGCCGGTTTGAATCTCTGGACCGGCTGGGACCGCGTTGGCGAGCCAAACGAATAAGTCACGCTGTCACTTTGTGTCGCAAATGCCCTCGAATGCCCTGGAGGAAGGTCACGTAAACTTCATTAACCCCGAACCTGAACCCCGGCCGCTCACGGGAACCTGCACCAGCCTGCGGTTGAACCCGGCAGCTCCCAGGTGTGACCTCTAGAGAGGGCGTCCTTGACAAAGATCATACGTCTTCTCTTGATGTTCCCTTGGTTACATATGCGGATATAAATAGACCGACTGATGTCCAACACATGGATATATGGGCAGCTGGGATATGTGCAAGAATGTGGAGTGAAAAAGGAATAAAACAAGGCTGACGGCGCTTTGAAGAGATCCTCGTCTGTCGGAGTCAAAGACAATAAATCAAACGGGAACCTTCAGTGTAATTATTTACACACTTTCACTGCCAAGACGTTTTTACTTTTTTATTTTATTCAACCACAGGGAGACAGACTGGATTAAATCCTTTAGTCTTTTATGCTGGGATGCAAAACTATGAAACAGTCTCCACCTGTTGAGAGAACATGAGCGGACAAATATGCATGAAATAAATCCAGTGCTCAGACGCAGACACAGATTTAAGAAATTTAAGAAATTCAAAAAATTCAAGAAATTAAAAAATAATACAATTCAAGATATTCAAGAAATAATAATAATAATAATAAAAGGGTAACTGTTTCTTAAGGATACACATGCAAGTAAAGTGATGAAGATCAAGATGTCTTGTTGAGCAAAAAGAAAGCTTCCGCTGTTTTAATCTTTGGTCCGAGAAAGACATCAGACCAAAAAGTACAATCATTATAATAATAATAATAATAATAATAATAATAATAATAATAATAATCATTTAAATCACCTCCTTTGGGCTGAACAGATGCTACGAGGCAAAGAAGTGTGTAATTATACTCAAAGCATGTAAACAGCTCATGAAATTGATGCAAATTACGACAAAATAGTCTTCTGAATGTCAAATAAAAAGCAGGTTGCACTACAGTAACTTTCCTCATGCAACATTTCATATGTGATGCATGCATGCATTTTCAAAAACGACTTGGTTAAGTTTAGGAGAAGATCCTGGTTTGTTTTGTATGTGACAAATAAATCCTCATTGACTGTAGGTGTCACACGAACAGCGGCCTCATGGGTAAAAGTCCAGTGTTTTTGGCCCCGCCCCTTCCTCTATGTGGAGTTTGTCGGCCTTTATACTTCCTGGTTCACAATTTACGTGCATTAATTGATTTGTAAGAAAAAAACAAGATACAGAGCATTAAGTTTTGTAGCTATGATGAGCTATATTTTTTTATAGAAAATACATTGAATAACTAAGAGCACGTAGTGATAATCATTTTTGTTTTAATGGAATAAGGCAATAGCAATTCCTGTCTCCAGTCACCAAGCAACTGTTGACCTCAAGCAGAATGTGAAAAGCTTAATTACCGATCACAAGACGCTCTTGAATACCAGACGGTTGCGCCTTGACTTCCCTCGCTCCAAACACCTTCAATCCTCTCATTACTTACCATGACTTCATATTTAGCTGTTTTTTAAATTATGAATTAATGAAGAAATCTCCTTTTATAAGCTTTTATTTTATTCTTTTTTAGAAAAAAACTATGGCCGACTGTGAAAGGAGGCAGCAAATCATAACTCTGCCGTGTCCGTATATTTGTCCACACGTGACACCTAAAGGTGACCGTCCTGATGGGATAGTCAGATATAGTTTGTGGTTAAAGGAGCGGCTGTAAATGTATTTCATTTCCTTCCAAGTCTTCACACCTTTAATAAGTTCACAATTAGGTTTACAGCTCATAAATATACATGCATAATATACCAAAAACGGTATAGATGCAGAAAAAGTGCCGTGTGCACGGATCAAAAGCTCAGTTAGTGCCAACGGAGGATCTATTTTGTATAGTCTGTTTCACGACCACGTGTCCGTCATATCAGTCTGATCTCACACCGTGACACATCTATTTTTACACAGTTTAAAACACGTAATTCTGACAATGAGTGACAATAAATCTGGTTGTTTACCAGGAATCTTCTCACCGAACAGACCACACATGACAGAACGTGTATATTAATATTATATGCAGACTCCCTGTTTTGTTATGATGTCATTTAATTTGATACAGAGTTACATTATTAGTTAAATCACCTCAGTACTTCTGCTCCTTGCTGCCGTCTTTATTGGACACAAGCCACGAACAAAGCTCCCGCTAATAAAACAGATTTTCCTATAAATTCTCGACTTTCAAAAGGTCCCTGTTATTTCGTTATTGAAAAGCTTTTCCTTTCGAGGCCACAGAATTTAGGAAATGTGAGATTTACATCAGTAGTCACTTAACAGGACTCAGACAGCAGGTCTCAGCTGGAGCCCAGCTCAAGTTTTAGAGGATGGAGACCTTCGTTTGATCCCAATGAGTACAGACTTGACGATGAAAGGCCTAAAAATGAAAAGACAAGTGTAACTGATAAAATAAATCGTGATATTCTGTATTATAGTACTTTGCCTGTGATCAAGGAAAATAAATTCAGAGAACGAGAGAAGTTCTTCCGGAGGCTACACCAGGCATTCAACAATTAGTACGCGCTTTAAGTGGTGACCCCGACGTGATTTTTTCTTATCTGAATGATTTCATGCTTTCGACCAAATTCTGATAAAACCATGGAACATTAAAACCAGAATAAAAACGCTGTGATCAAAGTGCATCACAGGATTCTGCAGCTGTGATGCAGGTCCTCTGCGATGGAAAGCGAGATTGGGAATACAACCTGCAGCCTCCCGGTCCTCCCGGCACTCAGTTTGACAGCCGTGGGCCTTAAAAGCATATTAACCCATGTCTGCCAGCAGGTTTAATGGATGAATCCCCCACACAGTTTGTCTCTCTGCAGGGGAGCTTCCGGCTAAAAGCCTCATTTGTAAACAGTGAGCTCGTTGCTCTTTTGGTTCGTCGGCACGCCGCCTCCTCCAACGCTGCCGAGAGACGAAGGTGTTGACGAGTCGACCCCGGCAGCCACGCCGTCTCTCTCCGGTACGCTCTGATTAGCTGCAGCTGCTGCTGTCGGCAGGAAAGCTCTCACTAATTTGGAAAATCTCAGAAGTTTGCTGCACCCTGCTGTCTCCTCCCGTCTTCACCCGCAGACTCTCCACTGTGTGTGATGCTCATTATCTCCGGGTTCGAGACATGCAGTACCTTTGACTGAACACAGGGAGCGTGTTGCAGCTCGTCTTCACAGAAGCAGTGTGACTAGCTTGTTGTCACAGCTTGCATCTCACTCAGCTGCATAAGTGTTTTCCTTTTCAGTCCCATTTCCCTTTTTCTTTTGCTGAACACATAATTTTTTTTGCCAACCAAAGTTAATTATTCAAAATCCTTAACTTCACGCAATCGCACAGATACTCTTAACATACAGAGCTATGTTATATATTAAATTAAAATATAGCACATATAGTTACGATAAGAAAATACAACTTTTAATTAGTATTTTTTTGCAAAATATATATATATTTCTTTCCCTTTTCTGTTTACTATCATAAACCAATATACCAGTAACACACACACACACACACACACACACACACACACACACACACACATATATATATATATATATATATATATATATATATATATATATATATATATATATATATGATCTATGTTCCCAAGAGTTTTCTGTATATTATACCATTTTAAATTATTCAATGGTTGAGGAGATAATTGGAATTTAGTATATACATTAACCATTCGGATTTTCGGAAAAAACAGGGCTCGATGCCATAAGGTTAATAATTCATAACATGCCCGCTATTTATTTTATTCTTTTCCATTATGGCAGAAAATAACGTGTGTGCACACTCTTGGTCTGAGTAACCGATCATGTGTTTTGGTTTCACTCTCTTCCTGTTCTATCTAATAAAAAAAGGTGCTGTTAGCAGTAGGTGACAAAAAGAGGGTTTTATGTATTTATTTATTCTCTTGCTACTTAAGCAGGACACTGGTTTATTTGTCCAGCCATGACAGACGTTTGATAAAGTGGTGCTTTACAGATGAAAACTCCTGAAACTGTATCTGATATGTGTGTGTATGTATGTGTGTGTGTGTGTGTGTGTGTGTGTGTGTGTGTGTGTGTGTGTGTGTGTGTGTGTGTGTGTGTGTGTATGTGTGTGTGTGTGTGTGTGTGTGTGTGTGTTGCAGAGCCCTACAGCCCGGCAGTGTGGGTGATGATGTTCGTGATGTGCCTGTCGGTGGTGGCTGTCACCGTCTTCATCTTCGAGTTCTTCAGCCCCGTGGGATACAACCGCAGCCTGCAGAGCGCCAAGAGTAAGAGCCGGCACGCCAATCAGCTTCTTCATCTCACAGCCCGAGTACCAACGTGTCTTAATCAGTCGTGTGTGTGTGTGTGTGTGTGTGGGGAGATGATTTGAGGAAGGCGTTTGCTCTAAATTATGCACAACTTCCCGTTTTTTTTCTTCTTCTTCCACTGTCAAAACAGTCACTCCACTACCCACGACCAGCTTGCTGATTTTTAATAAAGCAAACGCTGACTGGCGGAGGTTTGATTTGAACATTTCTTACAGTACTATTTCTTACAGTACTTAATAATCATTTGGAGACTTACTTCATAATAAACTCGACGCAAGTGGAAATACGCACAGACCTTGACTGACAGGTAGGTGGTTTCTTTTGTGCTAAAATCCTTCCTTTCCTAAACATGCTGCCTTTCAGCTCATCCTCCGTCTCTCGGTACTTCTTCCTCTGACGCCGTTGGACGCCTTTATTTTAGCCGCCATTTTGCAACGGCACCGTCGCGGCATCTTGTTGTAAGAAGATTGTGATTGGTGCAAATGAATACAAGACAATACAGACTTTTCTCCAACCAATGACATTGGGGCGTCACATATTTTTGGCTTTGCATATTAACCTTTCGCACCCCGAGCCCCGCGGCGCCCATTATCGACTGCGCCGGCTTCCGTGGGCGGGGGAGGTTTCTTATAACGCGTCACACGCCTTAAGCGGAAATTTATGCACAGAGTAATACCCAGCATGCCCCAATCCGAGCATGTTTAAGCATAACGGTTATAACTTTTACATTTTTCAACACCGCCGTTTGTTGACTGAAACCCCTTAGTAACACCCCTAATGATTTATTTTATTGTGATTCGTCTTGCAGATTCTGCTTCTTTAGGTCATCATCTTTATAAAGAGGGGTCTTAAAACGTTGTAGGTTGTTGTTTAGGCCTTGAAGCATGCATCTGGAAAAACTCGGGGACGCTTAAGAAGGCCTTTTTGGGGAATCTTGATCAAATTATGCTCAGATCATGCGAGATGTTTATAGTTATGATCAAAATTTGGTCTAAAAGTTTCATTTTTGGAAATATACAAATAAAATTCTGAAAAAAATAATATAAATTAACACAAGTATTATAACTCTTGGGGTTCATACGACTACTTGAAGAATGGGTACAGGGAACCCCAGAGCGCCAGAGCTCTGGAGTGCTTAACTGCTTTAACACGTTCTCATTTACTAACTTTAGATTTGACGCGGCTCAGCTTTAACTTCCACCGGCTAATTTGTGTCCGCAATCACCTAAAAATCTTGATTTTCTTTCCCAGAGTCCGGCGGCTCCAAGTTCACCATCGGGAAGTCGGTCTGGCTGCTGTGGGCGCTGGTCTTCAACAACTCTGTGCCTGTGGAGAATCCCAGAGGAACCACCAGCAAGATCATGGTGAGTCGCTCCGGCCGAGTCGCCGATTGGTCGTCTGAGCTCCCGCTTGTTTCATATATTCTGGAGCTGGACGACCAACAAGTAGAAGGCATTGGTTTCATGATGTGCAGGTGGAATGATGCACTAAAAGTTACGTTTAGCATTTGTTTCAGAAGCGAAAAAAAAAGAAAAAAAAAATCCATTATTATCTTTTTTTTAGTCTCGTTAGAATTTGATACTTTTGGTGCTTTTTCTACGAAGTCTGGTTCGGTTTCACAGCGAGCAAATCAAAGCAGATGAAATTTTATAAAATAGTAACTTGCTGAGGCACGTACAAATTCATCTCTTCCGTCTCGACAGCTGCCATTTCTTCTCAGGGGATCTGGGAATTTGAAATATAGCTCTAAGTTTTTTTTACTCTAACTCACACTTCTGTGTGCAGAAATCCCTCCTCCAGTTTTTCTTGAATGACTTTATAAACTATTTTTGCAAAAAATAAGGAATTTTATTCATTTTTTCAGAGACTCACCACTTTATGGGCAAGGCAATTGAGGCCTTGACTGATGTAAATACAATTTTACTGACAGCTAAATATGTTTTACAATACCATATATGTATATCATTTATCAGATAATTTTTATAGTTCATAGAAGAGTTAAAACACAGTTTAAAACACAGTAAAATAACACAGATCCTGTATTTCAGAACATATTTGAGGTACTTATACTGTTGATTGTACGAGCATTTAACTTTTATGCAACTTTACTTCTACTTCACTTCCAAATTAGAGGAACATATGAGCACTGGCTCATAAAACACACACATATGTTTAAATATACATGTGTGTGTTTTATGAGCCGGTGCAATCAGTTTGAGGGTTCATTCACTTGTTTCACAGCAGAGGTATTTTAATACCTGCTGCCACTCCATGTCCCCACGACATGAAAGGAGAAATCAGCTGAATCCACAGGAGGCGGCGAGCTTGAGGTGTCACAAGTGGTTTCCACAACAACCCCAATCATCACAAGAGCTCATTAGCTGCTCAATGGGCTCACAAACTGGGTCAGAGGAGACGTTCTTAGCTCTTTTCCTCAGGAAAGTGTGGTCGTTTTTAGTTAAACTGCCGGTTTGATGGACTTTTATTCTACGACAGAAGAGACGGAATCCACTGCGCGACAACAAAAAGATACAAAGTGTCTTTAACTCAAAGTGTCTCTTCTCTCTGACCTGCACACGCCGGTTCAGGGTCAACGGCGTCCGTCCCAGCATGCACCCTGTCGATAATTGACAAGCATGTATAACTGATGTCATACATCAAAGTTTAATAGGTTTTTTTTTTACGGCGTGGCCCAGAGGTCACGACCCCTGAGCGAGGACGAACCCTCCATTTTAAATGACTCCTCTGTTGCTGCCAGAGCGGAGAGTGGACATTGTTCTTCTTATTCATTATGCAAATTATGCAAATGAACTCTTGGCGTGAACACCGAGCTCCGTGGAAGCAAAGAGCCTCGCTCATCATCGCCGCCTGAGACGGATCTGCGTCTCTCACTTCATCCTCCGAGTCCTCAAACCACCTTTCATAAGCAGCTTCTTGTCAGCTGGTGTCATCAAGTAGTGGGATTTGTGCTTATTTGTGTTATTTAAGAGGCAATACTATGACAAAACTCTCCTCTGTCGGGACATGTGCTGTTCTTAAAACTTTACTTCAGTGCAGATTTATAAAAAGCAAAGCGTTTCCTGCAAAATTGGAGTAGAAATATACGAGTTGCATAAAAGGCAAAAATACTAGTAAAGGTACCTTAGCTGTGTACTTAAATACACTATGTGTTTTTTACAGATTTTTCGAAAATGAGGAAGTGAGTTTTAAAAATCTCAAACGCTTCTAGATCATCATCCACAGGTCCGATCTAATACATTTAAACGGTAAAGTACTGTAAACCCGTGTGAAAAGAGAAGCGATGGACTACATTTAAAAAAAAAAGATCGTTATATTTTTAAAATTACGTAATTCCGTAAGCTCCTCAACATGACTGAGCGACTGTGTTTTTCATTATTCACTCATTCATGAGTGTGACAGACATAATAAGATGTAATGTCAGGCTCAAGAAAGAGGTTATTTTTTAATAAATTGAACTTCAAGTAAGAAAAGGACAAATGTCAAAGTTGCAGTGACATTTTTACACATTTTGTGCTTTTTTTTCCTGGAGGCTCAAGTGTCACGCTGACAAATATACGACTCGAGCCTCCGGGCGAGACAGCTGCGGGGTTTAGCAGTGAAATGCCACGAAGTGAGGGCTGTGTCACCGGAGAGGAATCTTAAAATACGTGCACGCCTGTCAGCCCGAGCCCTCATTGATGCCTCCTCCTCCAGGTGCTGGTGTGGGCCTTCTTCGCCGTCATCTTCCTCGCCTCCTACACCGCCAACCTGGCCGCCTTCATGATCCAGGAGGAGTACATCGACACGGTGTCGGGGCTGTCGGATAAGAAGGTACCGAGTGATGGCTCTACGGAGCCGGAATGTACATTGTTTTGTAAAGTACAAGAACAAGACGAGAGGACGAGAACGAATAAAAGCGATCGTCCCATAAGGGTCCTTTGGTTTCTCGTCTTTCTCCACAAACAGGTGGGCGACTTCAGAATAGCTTGAGTTTCAGCAGAACCCAGAACTTCTGCATCCTGCTGCTCCGACACTTCAAACCCCCGTTCATCCGTCTCTCCTCTCACTTCCTCTCAAAGACGTCCGGCTCTTCCTCTCTCTAACGTCCCGTGTCTCTGATCTTCTCCTCGTAGTTCCAGCAGCCGACGGAGCAGTACCCACCGCTGCGTTTCGGGACGGTGCCGAACGGCAGCACGGAGGAGAACATCCGCTCCAACTATCCCAACATGCACCAGTACATGATCCGGAACAACCAGAAGGGCGTGGAGGAGGCCATCGAAAACCTCAAGTCTGGGTAAGGAGACGCTAGTTTCTTTTATTTGTGTCCTTTTTTTTCTAATTTACATTTCATTTAGCTGACGCTTTTATCCAAAGAGACTTTCATGTTTTCTATACACCGTAGACACAATTAAAAAAGGACACATCGACATGGATGAGCAGAGTCGGGACTCGAACCACCGATCCTCTGGTGAAAGATGGACAATGCGAAACTAAGGAATTCTGTTTCCGCCAAAAAAAAAAACATAATTATGAGATAAAAGTACATAATTATGAAATAAAAAGACATAATTATGAGATAAAAAGACATAATTATGAGATATAAATACATAATTATGAGATAAAATTACATAATTATGAGATAAAATTACATAATTATGAAATCAAAAGACATAATTATGAGATAGAAATACATAATTATAAGATAGAAATACATAATTATGAGTTAAAAATACATAATTATGAGATAAAAAGACATAATTATGGGATAAAAGACATAATTATGGGATAAAAGACATTTATGAGGTAACAAAGTCGAAATGATGAGTTAAAAGTCATAATTATGAGGTAAACATACATAATTATGAGATATAAATACATAATTATGAGATAAAAATACATAATTATGAGATAAAATGACATAATTATGCGATAAAAAGACATAATTATGAGATAAAAGGTTGAAATTATGAGTTAAAAAGTCATAATTATGAGATAAAAATACATAATTATGAGATATTTATACATAATTATGAGATAAAATGACATAATTATGAGATAAAATGACATAATTATGCGATAAAAAGACATAATTATGAGATAAAAAGGTCGAAATTATGAGTTAAAAAGTCATAATTATGAGATAAAAAGTCATTTATGAGATAATAAAGTCAAGATTATCTCATAATTATGACTGTTTTTGTTTCTTTTGTGGCGGTAACAGGCTTCCATATCACTGAGCCGCAGTCGCACTACTAAATAAGTGCTTGAAAGTGAACCATGTGACTCCTGGAGCGTCAACTTTCCGTGAGATCTCATCCAAACCGACGCAAGAGGACGAGTTGGGACGAGAACCCAACCGTCCCTCCCTCCCTCGCCGTATCTCTCTTCATGCGGAGACTTCCTTCCAAGACTTCCTCCTTCACTGGAGTCTCGTTACCGATGATAAACCTTGACTGCTGAACACTTGTTCTGCTGTAATCCTTTAAATAATACATGCTAGCAGCTAGCCGCAGTGCAGGGGGAAGGATCCCGCCGCCTCAGCACCGGCTGCCACTCAGGCGCCGCTCGTCTTCGGCGAGGGAGGTTTATTATCTGCAAAGTACACTCGCCAAAAAGTACACACATCTTGTCTGGAGGAGGAGGAGGAGGAGGAGGAGGAGGAGGAGGAGGAAGAGGAGGATGCTATTAGATGCAGATGAGGGTTAAAATGTTTAATGGGACAAGCAAACACACACTGGGAGACGAGCAGCGGCCGCAGTCCTTAGCAGATTTGACGTAGCGTGTTATTAAAACTCCCATGATGCATTCCTTTTCATCATCCGCACTCATCCGCCTTGTCCCTCTTACATCATCTGCTGTCTCTGTCTGTCTCTCGCTTCTTCTTTTGTTCATCCATCGCTCTCATTATTCGCCGTTTATCTGTGTTCTTTCTCCGCCGCCCGGCGTTATTTACGGAGGCGACATTGTAGCGGTTTACGCGACGTCACCGCTCTTCGTCTCCGTCTCGTCTTTCTTCCTCCTCTTCTTCCTCTTCTTCTGCTTCCCTCTTTCTCCCATTTTGACCTTTTCCTACTCTCTTATTAACTATCCCTCCCTCCAATATCTCTCCCCTCCTCTTCCTGCCACCATCACCTTCCTCCTCCTCCTCCTCCTCCTCCTCCTCTTCCTCCTCCTCCTCCTCCTCCTCCTCCGCCTCCTCGGGTCGTACAGTTCACCTGAAGTGTGAATATGAATCACGGTGAAGTCGGAGAGCAGCTGTAGTTACACGTCCGTCATCAGAAGCTGTGATGTCATCACCTTCGATCCGTTATCCAGTGATGAAGA
>NC_136604.1:21482823-21527823 GCF_910589615.1 Taurulus bubalis
TATGGCCAGGAAGGACGAGGGCTGCAAGGTAAGACGGAGATCTCTGCGGCTGCGTGTCCTGCAAAAAAAAACCCCACCGGATCTCCGGCGTGGCCTCGTCTCCGGCTGCAGCAGAGGCCCGGCGGGCTCTTTGAGAGGCGCTGCATCTGCATTCAATAAATCAGAAACACGCCCGGTGCACTTATACGCGTCCCCCGCCGCCCGCAGATTGTTAATGTTGTCATTTTTTGGATCGCGGCGGCGTTGATTTATTCATAAGTTTGCGTTCGATGCGGCTCCCGCGGCGAGGATGAAAGTCCGGCCCGGCGATCGTTTGTAATCAGGTCCATGGGAGGCTCCGGCTCCGGCTCCGGCTCCCAGCAGCCACTGCTGCAGTAATTATTACAACCTGTGTGGATCTATATTAATTCCTCCACAGAAAAAAACACCCCCCACCCCCCGCTGGGATTTTTGGGTGGATGTCGATATACGAGCTCAGCCAACTGTTTTGCATCAATGCGACAGTAAATAAACAAACAACATTGCAGCAGGAATGAAACTATGTGGTGTTTCCTAGTCGCCATCCGTGTCTTTTGAATCTGACGATGAGCCTTTCTCGATTCCTGTCCTCGCCTCCTTCGCTTGCACCTTCCGTGGGCGGGGCTAAGATGCAAGGACAGGAGTTAAGGCTGTGGTTCTCAAATCTGAAATTCAAATTTCTAACTTTTTCTGTCTATTTTTATTGAAATAATTTTGTGTTTAACATGTGCAATCACTTTGTTAGAACATTGCAAATAAAAGTTAGATCTGTGCAAAAAAACAACAACTTATATTTGGCAAACATATTGCCGGTTGTGGCTGCAAATAACCTGTTTTACATTAAATATAAAGATCATAACAATAACGTTCAACTGAGTGCGGATGTGTGAGGATGGGTCAAATGCAGAGAACAATTTCCCCACTCTGGGATTAATAAAGGATGATTAAAAAGATATTTAAAAAAAAAAAGGCCTGTAATACCTCCGCGCCCCACTAAAGGGTCGCGCCCCACAGTTTGAGAACCACTGAGTTAAGGCAAGAGAGGCTGAACAAAACGAGGCATGGGAGGCGTCGTTTAGCTGAACATCGCCACGTTTCTTTTACAAATCTGCTGAAAAGACTTCACGCCGACGTTCCCGTGTGTGTGGGGCGTGTGCTCGGATGTTCACGTGTTCGCGTGTTCTTCCGCCAGGTGATGACCATCGGCTCCGGGAAGGTGTTCGCCACCACGGGCTACGGCATCGCCCTCAACAAGAACTCCCGCTGGAAACGCCCGCTGGACCTGGCTCTGCTGCAGCTGGTGGGAGACGGTAAGACAGGAAGTGGGCACTGGTGTGTGTGTGTGTGTGTGTGTGTGTGTGTGTGTGTGTGTGTGTGTGTGTGTGTGTGTGTGTGTGTGTGTATGAGAGGGTTAGTGCAGAACTAAAGACAGGGAGGTTTGAAGAGCAATGAGGGAGATCAATGCAGGAAGGTCAAAGGGAAGCAAGAAAGAGTGAAGGATGTGTGATCTCTGTTGAGGCTGTCACACACACACACACACACACACACACACACACACACACACACACACACACACACACACAGCTCGCTGAGTTTATTTCCCATATTTGTTGTTTATGAATGTTTTTGTTCACGTCACCTTCGATTTGACAGATGGCACGTTTTTGCCCACAACCTTTTTCCCCGATTCTATTTCTAAAGCAGGGAGGTCTATTTAAATGTCTCTCTCTCTCTCTCTCTCTCTCTCTCTCTCTCTCTCTCTCTCTCATGTAGCTTTACTGGTAGTCATTCTGCATAAATGAGGGATGTCTGTGTTGCAGGAAAAATAAGTTGAATTAAAGAATGCTCAGGAGTCTGTGCAGAAAAAAAAGTCTTCTTCTTCTTCTTCTTCTTCTTCTTCTTCTGGGTTTACTGCAGCTGGACTCCGGTATGTTGCATTGCTGCCCCCTCCTGGAGCTTCATGGCGCTTACGGTTCGGTTCACAGTGTCCACCCAGAATGAAGCGACCCAGACACAGTGGACACTTCTCCAGACTCTGGATACTTAAACTTAAACTAATCTACTTCATATCTAGATGTCAGGATCAGCTCCTGCTGCCACCATCGTGTTGTTTCTCCTCCGCATGTGAGGACCCCTGTCCTGCTCTTACTCACCTCACCTTCCTCCACTCTCCTGGGACTCTTTGCTGACTCCGCTCCCACACATCCTCCCGACTGTTCGTGTTCGTCTGCAGCGCTCTTACTCACGGCGGGCTTATGTCCTCCTCTGTGACTCGCTAAAGGAGGACTCGGCTTCTGCCGGCAGCAGCCGAGTCCTCTGGCAAGTCATCTGCGTGAAGACGGATCCTCAGAGCTCCGTCTCTGCGATACACGTCCAACTATGACACATTCACGTCTTCTAATCCCGCGCTGAGCAAACCTTTGAGCCAGATGTGGCATTTTGGAAAATCCGGTCTATTTTCATGCCAACAAGATACGCATCATTCCTCGTTGACCGGCTGGAATCACTTCTCTCTTTTTGCATTTTCCTCTTCGATCCTAATTTCCCATTTTTAGTGCACATGTGTGGAACAAGCGTCCTCAGCAGTCCATCTCCTCATCCATGTGGAAGTGTAAAAGAGGCTTGAATGGCTTCCTGGCCCAGCTTAAGCAGTTAGGCAAACCAGCACAGGAAATTCCCACTGAAAGCGGATCCTAATGGGAGCAGAGAAAACGTTTGAAAGTGAGCGATGTAAAAAGATGAGCGACTAGTGATGAATATTTCCCCCTGGAGGATGAATGAAACGCTCTAACCAGCCAACACTGGGACTACCAGGCTCTTCTCTTTCCTCTTCAGGCCACAATAACACCAGTAATGAAAAAAGGAAATCCCAATTGGAAAACATCGCCGCACACGTTTCACTTCATATCTTATTGATTAGAAATAAATTCCTGGCCTGATTGCAGCGATTGCCGTGGACAATGGCGGGAATTTGTGCTAGAGGGGTTCTTTTAACCTGAGTTTTTAAATTATTTTGTATTCCTTAATTTCCTTCAACCAGCCGATACGACATCATAAAGATTCGGGATCCGCGGCACGTGCACGGCCCGCAACAGGTCCTGTAATTGCTCCGCGGTCACCAAATCGTTAGGGGATTAGGGAGCTTCGAGGCGCTGAGGTGGAGAAAAATAGCCGCTAGAAACAGCAGCTTCAGCGAACACTGGAGAGGCTGAAGGGACGGGGGAAATTAAACATTTACACACTGGAAACTGTGACGTAATAGTGTGACGTCAGAGTTAGCAAACTATTGATATGTACAAATGTTAGATCCTCAAAAGTGTGAGAAATCCTGTTAATTTTCTCATATATTGAACCGAGCAACAGAGGAAACCGAACAACATATCAGTGAGTGAACTTAGTGTTTTAACTTGTTGAGTCCAATGCTTCATATTTAGCATAATGTGCATTAATCTGTATTAACTCCGTACAGCATTAATGCTCAAACTTCTGCTGCTCTGAGTTTGTATTTTGGAAAGAAGCACTGTTCTCACTGGACTTCATCAATGCAGTCAGTAATTGGTGGACTGTTGATCAGACTCAGACTCAGAGTGGAGAGTAAATGAAGGAAAAGAAGTGGAGCACACAGGCGAGTCGGATGCTAATAAAATCGGAGACGCGAGGAAACGGGGGGAAAAGAAGATCCGGTAAATCAAACGGCACGAAACGGGGAAGGACAAGCGGCCGCTGTGGTGGAACATCGATCTGGAGAAGAGCGAGCCGAGAGCCGAGAGCCGGCCGGCGCTGATGAGGAGATCGGTTGCAGGTGTGCAGACTCACAGGAACAAACAGGAAGAAGTGGAGGCACGGCGGGACTATTTCAGTGCTGAGCTGCAGCTGAGGAGAGTTAACGGAGACGTCACGCTGCACCTGGGTTCTAGAGACTCGCAGTAAAGTGTGGTCGGTATAATTGATAATACCTGAAATGGAGATGACACCCCTTCTTGCAAGTGAGGCACCGTTTGTGTGATTTGCTTTTTTTGGTTACGCAGATGATGTCATTCTTTTTGCATTTCCATTGAGGCTTTTAGGGGGTTTCGTATTTTGCACAAAACATAACCGCAACGAGACATCAAATAACCACAAAGACACACAAAGAAGGAGAGACATTTAATACAAAGAGACACAAATTGCCACAGATAAAAACACCGAATTGTTGTTTACGACAAAGAGACACGGATGACTGAAGAGAGACGAGATGATGACATAGAGACATCACTTTACCACAAATAGAGACGAAGAGATGAAAAAAAAAACACAAAAATATATGTAAAAGACAACAACAAAATGCAAAAATCAACCAAATAAAAGAGGCACAAAGCTTGTGCTTTGCACCAATAGAAAAGGGGAGATGTGGTCGGTTCTTTCAGACTTAAGTTTATTACGATTAAGTTTTCACGGCACAACGTATCCTCAGACAACGGTTTGTATCTTGTGGAAAAAGTCACTATATTTTTTGTGCGTTTTCCTCTGTTACACGCATACAGTCTTTTAAAAAGAAACTTCCGTCTTCACAGGAAACAACTTAGTTTGGGTTTAGACAACAAAACTGCTTATAGGTTGAAGAAAATAATGTGTTTGCATTTCAAATAACTACAGAAGTGACCGGCATGTACTTGATAAATAAATCAACGTTGATTTCAAACTTCACAGACAGAAAGAAGAGCCGAGTAGAAGCGGAATTTATCAGTACCGTAAATGTCGGGTTACCAGCCGCTCCTACCTCCGGTCGGTGTCCCGCTGTAGCAAGCTAGTAGCAGCACTAGCTAGCGCTAATCCTAGCTCCCCGCTCCTGCTATTACTGGCCGCTGCTGCTGCTAGCTAGCGCTGCTGCTGCTGCTGCTGCCCGCGTCCCCTCTGCCCAAGTCGGGTGTTGAGTCAGGGCTGGTCCTGCTACCTTCTGTGGTTGTCGGGGAGCTAGCGGAAGTTAGCGAGGGAACTAGCATGAGCGCCAGCTGGCTACAGCGGGGAGCTAACGGGGATGCTGACCGAAGGTAGTAGCGGCGTGTAACCCGACTTTTACGGTAACAATGATTTCTGCTTGGGTTTCGTTGGCAATTTGCCAAGACATCCTTTGGAAACAAACACTATTAGCAATAGCTGATGGAGCGCTGCCGACCCCCCAACCGGCTGAATCACGAAGACGAGGCTTCCAGCTTTTACTTTTGACAAAGTGAAACCTCTGAGAAGATAACATGGCCGTGCGTCTCCACCAGACTCTCACAAAGCGACTCCCTCCAAAGCGCGTTGTGTTTTCAACCGCTGACGCTGCACCGGTTCGCCTCGGCTTCTCTTTTGTGTCATTCACATTGATTCGTGCTGACTGAGCAAAGCCAATAATAAAACAATTTAAAAAAAAAACACCTCGCACACAAAAGGATGATGAAAAGAAAATGTGAAGCAGCTTTTGGCTCTAAGGATGGAGGCAGCGGCTCGGTGGACCCTCGGGAACTTGATTTAGTTTCTTCTTCTGCTGTTTTGTTGGGATGGCTTTGAGTCTTCAGAGGCTCTGATGTTGATTTTAATTTCATAGACTGGGAATAGAGTGTTGTGCATATTGCTCTGAACCTGCACTTTTATTTCCATGTTTCGTTTAGTTCCAGTCAACAACTAAAATCCACGGATCATGTGGGATCAACATCTAAAAACAAGAAGAAGTAATCCGTAAACAGGCTCTATAATTGGAATATCCATCCCCGCCTGACACACGGCGTTATTGGACTTCCTAATATACGCTGACAAAGCATCTGTTTGTGAATACAGACGGAACAAAGAGCTTTTAAAGCGACAATAACGGCCACTGTCTCATTTGATATCAATGTTCTTCTGAGTAGAAGAGGATCTCACCCGGTGGCTCCGGCTCCCTCGCGGTGGAGATAATAAAAGATAAATGAGACGCTTGTAAAAGTTTAAATTGTTCTGGCAGTTGGTACAAAAGTGCCTTTGCAGAAGTATACCCTTCACGGATTTGATGTTTCTATAGATCCATCTCCTTGGAAATTAATTGTACACCCGACCATCTCGTCCAATCATCGATATTTCTGCTTTTACAGGTCGGCTGACAAAAAAAATATAAAACACTTTCAGTTTTCACGAAGCGATTTCTTTCGAGACAAACAAAGCGTGCAAAGGCACAACGTATAATTTACTTCTGTCATCAACTTTAAAATGACTTGCTGTCTTTTCTCTTTTCTCCTCCTGCAAAGCTCGCTATTGTTTTGTTTATAGAGCTGAATATTACTGCAGGATGAAATGTAATCCAATCTAAATATGACTTTGAAACATGAGCGATTTATGTATTTAAAAAGCTCACTTTTATTATACAGGAAACAATAAAAGCGCGCAATCATAACTAATGTTGTGTTTTTTGCTTGATAAAGAATATTTTGAATTGATATCAAATAACTGAAATGGAAATGACAGCCCTTTTTGTAAGTGAAGCACCGTTTGTGTGATTTGCTTATTTTTGTATTCCTATTGAGGCTTTAAGGGTTTCATATTTTGCACAAAACATAACCGCAACGAGACATAGAATAACCACAAAGACACACAAAAGAAGGGAGAGAAATTGAACACAAAGAGACACAGATTGCCAGCAATAAAAACGCAGACAAAGCACGTGCGACAAAGAGAAACAAAAAAAGAGACACGAATGACTACAAAGGGCCACGGAATGACGGGAAAGAGACGAGATGATGACACAGAGACATGACGTTACGGCAAATAGACACAAAGAGATGCAAAAAAAACAAAAAACAGCACAAAGAGACACAAAACCACCGAAGGATACGTAAAAAAACAACAAAATAATGCAAAAATCAACCGAAGAAAAGAAGCACAAAGCTTGTATGCCTATGGAAAAGGGGGCGGGTCTTCTTGCATGACTGGGACCAGGGGCCCGTCAGCCCAGGGGCCCGTCAGCCCAGGGGCCCGTCAGCCCAGGGGCCCATCAGCCCAGGGGCCCGTCAGCCCAGGGGCCCATCAGCCCAGGGGCCCGTCTTATATCAGCCGAACACTCATGGAAAATGAATGAATCGGATCCTGAACATGTGTATCGGCCTCTATTGTCGGGCTCCGCGGGTTGAGAGGAGGCCGGGTTTAATTCAGCTGTCAGGGAACGTTTGAATTCCAGCACGAGTGTGTGTGTGTGTGTGTGTGTGTGTGTGTGTGTGTGGTTATTCATGTGAGATTTATGTTTTGTCTGAGCGGATTTGACGTTCCTGTCAACTTGGCCGAGTGTCCCGGTGGTCTAATCTGCTTTCCGGAGGTTTTCCAGCCGCCGCTAATTAACCCCGAGGTTGATTAACTGCTTTGGGAACGGGAACTTCCTTTGACTGGGACATCTTCAGAGTGTGTGTGTGTGTGTGTGTGTGTGTGTGTGTGTGCTAGTATAAATAGTCCTCGGCGACCGAGTCGGTGCACATCCGTCTCCATGAGTCTCTGCTCATTTGATCCTTCTTCTTCTTCTTCTTCTTCTTCTTCTTCTTCCCGCTGCGTCATTCTTTTTGATTAAAGAGTTGATGGCCGGCGCTGAGGGTCCCATTACGCTGCAGCTCAGAGTGTGTGTGTCACACTCGTGTGTGTGTGTGTGACACCCCCCCCCCCCCCCCCCCCCCCCCCCCCTGCACCCTGCCTTCGGCGAGCTCGCCTCAGATGCCGGTTCGCTTCCCGACCGGCTTCAAAGAGCTCCTCTCTCTCTCCAGTCTTGACTTTCTCCTGCTAATGGCTTCTAATTCTTCTCGCCGCCACTTCTTCAGCCTCTTATAAATATATATTTCGGTGCTTTTGTAAACATCTGTAGATTCACAGCGATACTCAGACCTTTTACTTTGTATATTCGTCACCATGTTGTCTTATCTTTCCTTGGTTTTAGTCTCATTTTTAACATCATTTAAATCAGGTTGGACTCTCTCCTCATTTCTCTCGTCTCACGCTGCATTTCATCATCTCTCCTCCTTCCCTCCTTCCTTCCCTCCTTCCTTCTCCCTCGGGGGATCAAACACCTTGCTCTTCTAACAAAGGGGCAGTAATCCCCTTTAAAAATGTTTCTCTTTAATCTTCTTTTCCAGCGCCGTACTGTTTTAACTCCTTCTCCCCCGATGTCTTTTCTTTCCCCTTAAATCATCTCTCTTTCCTACTTGACTTAAAGCAGCGTTTTATCTTCCCTCATCTTGTTGTTTTTCATTTTCCTCCAGCTTCTGACCTCCTTTTCCTCCCTCCATCTTGTCTCCCGCAGATGAGATTGATATGTTGGAGCGTCTCTGGCTGTCGGGGATCTGCCACAACGATAAGATCGAGGTACGACGTCTCACGCCCGTCAGCCTCGACACCCAAAATAAACTGAACGTAGTCTAACCTTCTTCACGGTCAGCTGACCGGTGAAGGCGTTCACACACCAAATACACAACTGACGATATTTCGCTTCAATAAAACATTCATTTTCAACAGTTTTTTTGCCTTTTGGGGTCGTTTCCTTTCGTTGGTTTGGATTAAATTCACACGGCAAACAAAACTGATCTCAGTTGTGGATATATATATATATATATCTATATATATATATATATATATATATATATATATATATATGTGTGTGTGTGTGTGCGGTTATTTATGCGTTCTGGCTCCAAATGACAGCAATTCATCTTGAAACTGCATGATTTAAATAGACTGAAAACCTTCCTATTTGCTGACTCGCGTGTTCTGAGCGCTGAGGTCATAACACATCGCAGACGTGTGCGCTGACAGCTAAGTGACAGCGAAGGGTTTCCTGTCGTTATAATTAAGGTTTTATCTGTTGCCGGGCAGACAAATGAACCCTCGTTAGTGAAGCATGTACTTCAGTCTCATCCCTTCTCTCTGCTCTCGCCTCCTATAATGTTTCCTTCCTTCCTTCCTCCCTCCAGGTGATGAGCAGTAAGCTGGACATAGACAACATGGCGGGCGTGTTCTACATGCTGCTGGTGGCCATGGGCCTCAGCCTGCTGGTGTTTGCCTGGGAGCATCTGGTGTACTGGAAGTTACGGCACTGCGTGAAGCGGTCTGGTGGGATGGACTTCCTCCTGGCTCTCAGCAGGGTGAGATACGACACACACTCAAGTGCATTACATAACAGCGGACTAACACAGCAGAGACCAAACACAACATATTAATTTGTCTATAAACAAAACAATGGAAACTAATCAGAGAAATATTTTCCAGAGGAGTCGCCCCCTGCCTGCTACTAAACATATTGCACGTTTATAGCACTTCGAAATTAAGAGATAGAAAGTCGAAATTCAGAGATTTTTTGGGGGGGGGGAATATTTTTGGGGTATAAAAAAAAAGACAGCACCGCTGAAGCACCACTATCTCATAATTTCGACTTTCTATTTCATAATTTCCACTTTCTATCTCATAATTTCGATTTTCTATCTCATATTTTAGACTTTCTATCTCATATTTTCGACTTTCTATCTCAAAATAATGACTTTCTATCTCATAATTTCGACTTTCTATCTGATAATTATGACTTTCTATCACATAATTATGACTTCCTATTTCATAATTTTGACTTTCTGTCTCATAATTATTACTTTCTATCCCATAATTATTACTTTCTATCTCACAATTGTTTTTTCTTTTACTGGCGTAAATGGGCTTCCATAGCTTTGAACGCACCAGGAACTGCGGGTCAATTTACTCTTGTAGATGCATGTAAATACATAACATATTTTCCTAAATAGTATTAAAGCAACTTGAATGTGAATATCGATACCAACATACTTTTAGTCTCACCCTGGACATGAACAACTGTCTCCTGAGTGATAGTCCCGTGTTTGCACAACAACGTCTCATACTGACGTTGATCTTTACCTTCAAAGCTGCACCGACCAACTGTTGAGAGTGAGGATGGGTTCTCCTCACGGGTGCCCATACTCATTGAGGGCAAAAGCTAAAACTCCTTCAGGTGTGGATGGTCCTGGATTGCATAAAAAAGTAGGTGCATCTCAATACTGGTGATGGTTACTGGCACTGAGCAAGGCGCAAGAGGGTTGAGCCAAAAAGAGGAACATCGGTGGTGTTTATCCTTGGAGTCGCGCCAAAAGGTCGAGGACAGAGTGATCACTTAGCTGTTGCACAGCTATTTTCTTTAAAAAAAGATGATACAGTTTCTGTAAATTCATGCTAGGGGGCTTATATGTTTAGTAAAGGTCCTGGGAAAGACTTTCAGGGGTTGTGGTGAAGAGCAAAGGGCGCTAGGAGGAAAGAACAGGAATGTAGTGATATGGAGGTAATACAGGATGGGAAATGTGAAGTGCAAAGGTGCGGGAGGGAAACTTTGGAGATAAGGAGACAAAAGAGGAAGCTGAGGCAGAGGTAGTGGACTGCAGCAGGTGTTGGGGAGAGGCCAGACGGAGGGAAATAAAGGGCAGGAGCAGAAAGGAGGTCGGAGGAGTGCTGCAGGTGAGGCTGTCGGAGTGGAAAAGGTCACCGCAGAAGCTGCACAGAGCACCGGGGAGTTTGTTCCTGTTGGACCCGGCGACTCGGTGAGGGAACCGGAGTCTGGCCGGCAACCACCGCGGTGGAGCGGCGACACGAGACGGGGATTTATTACCTGCTTTTTGCCGACCGAGCAGAAAATATGGTTAAAGTGAAAGGATTTTTTAAATTGCACAATAAAAAGGACGGAGAGGAAACACATTACAGCTCTACGCATTAGTATATTATATTAGACATGTCTGTGTCTGTGTGTGTGTGTGTGTGTGTGTGTGTGTGTGTGTGTGTGTTTGTGTGTGTGTGTGTGTGTGTGGTATTGTCATAATTAGCATATGAATTCTAGAGTCATGGCCAAAACACATGTTTTGTGAGGTCACAGTGACTTTACTACCAAATTTACCAATTTTGTGATTAATTTAAGAGAAAGTCAAGTTTAAGTGATGATAAGTTATAAACTACATTGACTGTGCACATCTGGCATAATGTGGAATAAAAATTGATTTTAAAATTTACCACATAATTGCAAGTTAGTTCAATGAAAATGTAAAATATATCCATTGCTCACAAACATAAATAATAGTAATCATATATAGTATATAGGTAAGTGAACATTGGTTGTATATTACTTTTTTTAATTATGCATTATGAGATAATTTGAGCCTATTTTGTCGGGTTTAATAATTCTCATTGTACATTTGGACAAAATAGCAAACAACCCCTCAGTGATGTAGGACCCTTTTATATCAGGAAAATCAAGAAAGAATCATGGTATAAATCCCTCCCCCCCCAAAAAAAAAAAAAAATGTTAGGTATCAAATTAAACATAAAAATCAGGGCTACAATAATATATAATCCCGATGTACAACCTTTAAACACAACTGAAACAATAAATAGGATTAGGGTTAGGGGTAGGGTTTAAAGGGCTACTATTCAATGTTTGATAGTAACTCTTATGTAACTTTTAATGTATTATTTGTATTTAGTCTAGAAGCCTACATGAAGCTGCAGTGTGCTCATGAAACCCTCTCAACCCCCTGGAGTCTGTGTGACCTCTAGGTCGTGTGTATGGAAGTTATTTACTGCCCACTCACCACTGTTCTATTGATAATTTATGTCGACCGTGTCGTTGGAAATCTATTACGTTCCTGTGCGGTCTCGGATATTTCCCGCCGGTCTTCCCTGCAGACCCTCCGGAGTGCAATTCCACCTCTCCGTATACGTTCAGAGCACATCGCATGAGCGAACTCTACTCCATCTGTAGCGTTCCTCATCCCATGAATAAACCCATCAATTCAATGCAAAGGCCAAACCCCGAGACCGGTTAGCGGGTATCTCCCGAGCTCTGTGCCGCGCCTGCTTTATAGCTGCTTGCAGCCGGCCTCCGTCGCTCGCTTTAACCCAATCAGCGACTCGCCCCCCGAGTTTCAATTTCACACAGCGCCGCACCCCGCGCTCTGGAAAGTGAGATAGCGCTTCGGCCGCTGGGACTGATTCATGTGTCCGGAAGGGCCGTTATTACAGGCCCTCCATCAGATCTGGGTGCCGGGTGGGCAACAGAGATTTACACGAGTTCCCCACACGTTCCGTCATTAAGATGTGACCGATATCGGACTGAGGGGGGGATATTATAAATCATCTTCACGTATGAGGTATAATATAGTCTTTGTGATTTACATGACTCTCCACAGGAGTGCTAATTGAGTCCCATCTATCTGCAGCGAGCTGTAAATATACAAAGGTAGGGGAGAAGGAGCGCAGGCACAGTGGAGGGAGTATCAGATCAGCTGACGTGATTGTGTAATTGATTGATTCTGCTTGGGGTGGAACATTTAAAAAAGATATCATGAGGAGTTCCTAATTTAAACTCTGGCTCTTTCATGTCATGTTTTATTCATACGAGACGTTATTAAATGTTGCTGCTGAGATGTAAAAAGTCAGACTGGTTCTCACCATACACGTTCAGAGCAGTTCATTAAGAGCAAGTGAGAACCATTTCAAGCGGCGAAAAATAACAACACCAAGACACGTGCAAATTAGATTTCCATTGCAATACTACGTGAGTGAGAAGCTCAATCTTCACATCAGAACGACATTAATGCCTTCTTCCAATATAAAGTATGGGGATGATATTGAATTGTTTCTTTCATGACCAAAAGTAAAAATATATTTTGGGGCATTTTTGGCTCTAAAAGCTGCAACGGTAAGAATTTCTACAAAACAAACTCTCACTCCCAACTCCACCCTTGATATATATGTATATTACAGAATATATATTATATGTATTCTAATCATTAATTTGTGCACTGGTGAAATACACCCCGAGAAGACATGTGGCCCGTTGGGTCCCGGTTCAGTAAGCAAACTGAGAGGAAAGATGATCTTCTAAAAATACAACACAACAGTTGTTTTATTTGCACAATGACAAAATAGGTTTCGTTGATTTTTGTTCCATCCTATTGTTTTGACTCCTTTCCAGAGGAAAAATCCAATCCCGCTCCAGCTATGGGATATTTTGTATTTATTTTATTTACTGACAGCTTTGGTTGGCGTCATAGTGTGACGATTGACGTCTTGGTAAACTCAGTCCAAAGTTTCTCCAAAAACTCTCATTAATATTTAATGGTCAGCACTCCGTGTTGTCTGCCTTTGGGAGGAGATATTGTGACAACGAGAAACAGAGGTAGAATGAAACTACCTCGAGCGATTTCCCAGCATGCTGACAGATAGAATAAATATATTCTCCAAAGTGGAGAATGTTTTTGCGAAAGGTGTTAAGCCAACAAATATACACAGTCGGTGGTTATGCAATGCCCTGAATAAAGATTAAAGACAGTAGGGTGAATAGATAATAAATAATAATGCATACGTTTTAGCCAGACAGATGTAAATCCCCTATTAATGAGGCAAAGTGTCAGAGGTCTAAATGGATCCTCTGTGAGGTGTCAATCAACAAACTTCAAACAAGTCTTTCAAACAAACTAACTTGGTAAACCAGGTGTGTTTGGGCAGTCATGTAATGTGTGGGAAAAAGCTAACTAAAAGATAGTCAGAAATCATAGTAACTTCTGTTTGTGCAGGAATATAAAAGTCCATCTGAAGATCAGGATATTTTTGACAGAACTAGTACTGACACTAGCAGTTTCCTGAAGATAGCTTTCATATAGGTATCAGTAAGTATCAGATCAAAATGGCTCTATAGGTTTCCCTTTCACAATTAGAGATGTCTGCTCTCTCTTTCCGAGTCTCCATGTCTCACATATACGCACCTTATCACACTCGGCAGCCTGCTGGTCCAATTACAATCTTTCTTCTTCTCTCTCCACCCAGGGGATGTACAGTTGCTGCCAGTTTGAGGATGAAACGGCACCCGGAGGAGGCTCTTTGCCCCAATACCACGCCATGACCGCCATGTCCACCGCAGCCCAACAACACCTTGTCACAGCCACAATAAATAACACCTCCGCCATCGCCATGGTTCAGCAGCAACAGCATCAGAAGCACCACCAGCAACAGGGGCCGACCTACACCACCATGTTACCCGGGTCGCCGCCAACGACGGGACATTCGGCAATGGCTCTCGGACCCTCCAACAGCCCCTTGCTCGAAGGCCCCATGCCCTGCTCCACATTCTTGCCTCGCCATGACCGCAGACTTGCTGTGGTCGATCGCTGGAACAGGGCAAAGCCGGAGAAGGTCGCGAGCGGAGGAAGTGGTAGTGGTAGTGGTGGAGTGGGCGTTGGCGGGATAGCAGGAGGGATTACTGAACTTCAGGCCCCGCAGTATCAGCTGAATCTTGGACAGCACTGGAGCCTGCCAGGCGGAGTTGCAGGCGGAGGAGCTGACACAGGGCTAGATGAATATAAGCGCTACTATGGTCCTATAGATCCAGAGGGGCTTGGAGCTACCTCTGAACATCAGGTAGCAGGCCCCCAGCAGACTCCCAAAGCTAATCCTAGAGGGCCCAAAGCCACAGGGATGCCACGGCTGCTTCCTAAAGGCCCGCAACAAGGCCCGCAACAAGGCCCGCAACAAGGACCCCAACAAGGACCCCAACAAGGCCTTCAACAAGGCCTCCTACAAGGCCTCCAACAAGGCCTCCAAAAAGGCCAAGGGCACTCAATCCCAAAGCCACCTCCACTGCTCCCATCTTCCCCACGAAGGCCTCCTTTCTGGCGACGAGGAAGCCTAGTTCAGGCGACCAGAAAAAGCTCAACAGGTCCCTTGTATGAGAATATCCTCCCTCTGGGTAGAAGAGGAGGTGGAAGGTATGGAGCAAGCGACGGAGGTGGAAGGAGAGGGCGACGTCCTCCACCGACTCTGCCTGTCCCACTCTCTTCCCCTACCCACACTCCTCCCACTCCCACTTCTCCATGCCGTGTCTACTCCTCCGGCTCCAGTGCCTCGTCCTCTTCCTCTTCGTCCACATCGTCATCGTCTTCTTCTTCATCCTCCGTCTCACTGTCCCGGTCGAATTCCCCCTCTTCTTGCTCCAGCGACAGCTCCTACAACTCCTCGTTGAGTTTCCGGTATCGAGCGGGCGACCGGGATTTTACGGTCAACGTCGATAACGACTCAGATCTGCTCACGGAGGAGTCCAGCCTCCTCCTAGGGACACGGAGGAAGATCCGATCCCGTCGCATGTCGTCGCGCTCGCTACCGTGCAGCCCACCGCCTCCGCCAATCCCGCCCAGGAAACCACGCCCTCAGAGGGATTACGGCAGGGAGCGAACAGGCAGCCAGCTCGCCCAGTTACAGGAGTGGTGGGCATCGTGGGGAGATAGAGAGCGAGGGCGGAGAGGAGCAACGAGTCGGGCAGAGGGTGGAGTAGGTAGAGAGGACAAGAGACATCACAAAGAGAGGGAACGTGAGCGGAAGAGGAGGAAGAAGGGCAGGAAGAAGAAGAAGAGGGAGGAGAGGGAAAGAGAAAGGGAGCGAAAACGACGCAAAGCGAAGAAGAGGAAGAAAGAGGACAAGGGCAAGAAGAGGGAACAGAAGAGGTCAGAGCAGGAGGGAGGAGATGCTGAAAAAAGAGAGGAACTCAAATCAGGGACACCAGATTACCCGTCATACCCGGCCCTGAGGCGAGAGTCTTTTCGGAAAAAGAGCGAAAGTTCTATCCGAAGCTATGGATGGAACGTCCCCGGCGAAGAGGAGAGGAAGGCAAGAGATGAGAAAGAGAGGGCTGATGGGGACGAAAGTAGAGGGAAAGAAAGACAAAACAGGAGAAGGAACAGCAAGCCCTTTCCTAGCTCCAGCGGTAAGCCTTCGACGTCCGTCAAGTTCTGGGGAGGGGTCAACGCGTCCTCCGACACCATTCCATCTGCCTTTCTGCCCTTGTTGCCTGTCTCTTCTAAAAGGAGGAAGAGTAAAAGCTCAGACCGGGACGCTGTGGGAGTGGAGGTAGAGAGGCGGCCATTGCTGGGACGTGACGGACGAACTGAGATGCACTCCAAGGAGGGGCTGTCTTTCCACGAGTGGGAGTCCGGGGCAGAGGGCGAGGAAGAAGACTCTGAGCTGGAGAGGAGGAAAGCGGACCGTCGAAAAAGACGCGGCAGAGGAAGGACAATGTCAGACGAGGAGCGGGAACGTGATAAGGTAGTCGGGATATATTCTGATGACGATGGTTCTTCGGGAGAGTTCGGGAAGTTCGAGAAGTACTGGGAGGATCATGAAGGCAGGGCGGTAGGAGGCATCGGCGGGGGTGGTTGGTTTTTCAGCACCTACCCTTCCAGGGAGAAAACCGGTAGCATCAACAGTCGAGATGACCTGTTCTTGGAGCGGGGAGACCGGTTGGGGACAGCAGAAAGTGGATGGGGCTCTATTGGAGGTGGAGGTGATGGTGGTGGTGGAGGAGATAGAGTATGGGGATCAGGATCACGTTGGCCCCCGGCGCCGCTCACGCCACCACCTCCTCGACGATACTGGTCCGTCGACAAGCTCCACATGCAGGACGAGAAGAGGAGTAAACGCAAATCGAGGGACAAGGGGAGAGGGCGAGCGGCTTGTGCCTCCTGTCATTCCCCCCGACACCATCCGCACTCCCGTTCCTCAAAGTGGGCCCGCGTGACCTCGCGGAGCCAGGAGGAGCTGTACCACCAGGGTTTTGGTGGTCCCCTGAAGCCAAAACACGACTCCTCGTCCTCCTCCAAACCCGAGCGCTCACAGAATCCGCCCAAATCTGGCAGCCAGTCAAACCTCAGCATCCAGCAGCGAACACAAAGAGCCGATAGAGATCGAGGACGGCAATCATCCCCACCCCCGAGCCTCATATCGAACCTGCCAGCCCCACTCCCTGCCCTTCCAGCTCCTCCGTCCTCATCTCACCCTATCCACGTTCCTCAACCTACCTCCTCCTCCTCGGTGTCCTCCCCCTCTGTGGTCTCGTCCACTCCGGGGGCGCCTCAGTCCACCTCCATGGCTTCGGCTAGCGCTAAACTACAGTACCAGAGGTTGCGCTCTGTGCCACAACCCCAGAGGTTTCCTCAGTCTCCTCACTTACCCCTCAAAGCCAAGAGCCTTTGCTCACGAAGGGGCTCGGCCCATTTCTCCAGCGTGGAGAGCGAGGTCTGAAGTTCAACAAGGTATCAAAAGTCATAAGAGAGCCCTGCAAAGGCTGAGTCTAAGCAGATGATCTTGATCTCAATCTGCCCGGCAGGAAACATGGTTGCGTGGCCCTTTCCTCAAGTTCTGCACAAATAAACGAACAAGCAAACCAGAAAGCCGAACAAACCCAATGGGGTCAAAGGGAAACAGAAGCAATGGTGTACTTCCTGTTATGTCCTTCCATCCCTCTCAGTATGTGAATGACTACAACCACCGCAGCAACAACTTGCATCCTGAACTGGGTTATTTAATAACCAATACATTAAAAGCAGAATTGGACATTTTAAAGTGGTGCAACTGAAGATCACTCCTTTGCTATAGAAAGTAAAGGGCTTTGGATCGGTTGAAGCGGAGCAGTAGTTTGTATTCTTAACGCTTACTGAGGGCTCAGGAACTTTGTAGTACTGTATGCCTGCTGCTCTAGGAAGCCTTTAACACAGAACAGTGTTCTTGTATCTTTTCCCTGAAACAAATGGCTTACCCCTACTGTCCTTTTCTCCTTAACAAACTGTTTACACCCCCGCAGAACTGTGACACCCACCCGAGGCACCTTTGTTGTGTGTGATGAATACCTTCTTGTTGAAAGGGAGAGGAGGGCGATAACTACCTTGTCTTATCTGTGTCTCCATTCACCCTTTCTCTTCTCTTTTGTTGTACCCCATTTCTCCCCCCATTTTCTTTCTCTCACCCCTTATTTTCCTCTCTCTTATTTACCTCCTTCGTCACCTTATCAAAGTGTCCGTCTCTTCGTCTCACCCGTCCTCTCCCCTCTCGGCTCCTCTCCTCGATGTGATTATTCTGTGCGTCTGTGCTTTTTCTGTGTTTATATTCTTGACAACAGGGTAAGTCAACCGTGACTGATATTCTACTGGCTTAATGAAAAGCCGAGTGCCAAACTTTAAGTAGAGCTCGACATCAATCTGTACAACCTTCGCTGCTAACTTTACTTTGATCACGCAGAGTATTCCATCATCTCTCAAATATGTGCACATACAAACACACACACATATGAAAGTGCTCCCAAAAGGACAAGTGCATCAATTCATCTTTTCTCTTTCTTGAGCAATACATTCTTCACCCTCTGTTCATGCAACGATCTTTATACTTTTAAATTGTTTCCTTCACTTCTGTGTTGTAGTTGTTGTTGGTATTAATTGTGTTCTATATGTCAAGACATGTATTACGTCTACAACGTGAGCACTGTGCATCCTACTCAAGCTGCACATGAAACATTCTCTTAACTACCTAACTGCGATGATGGAGGCGTTGTCTTTCCCCACCCTTCCCTGTATTTGATTGAATGTAAAGTCGGCCACCATGAAAGGTGCTGCAACTACAATTAAGACACTTGGAATTCGTAGCACTTCTAAAGGGTTAGCGTCTGTTTGAAGAGATGGAAAGTGAGATGATTTCAGTTCACCTTTGGGTTGAGCCGGACACGAGCGACGGGATGGGTGAGCCTACAGTTGTTGAGGAAGAAATAGATCTGCAATTTGGTTCCAGTTTAAATCGGTTTTGTTGGGTTTTTCCTCCCGCAAGTCGTCCAATCGGTGCCAAGATTAGAATACGCCGACGAAACCAACCGACCCAGAGACGTGATTCTAACACGGTTTTGTGAGAGAAGGTGAACGATTGCAGGGAATTAAATGTGTCTAGACTTCTGCTAATTTGCCTCTGCCATACGTTGTGTGTAAAGTAAGAGTATGAAGTTATTTATGTCCTCTAATCCACATGTTTACCACGCGATCAAGACAGTATGATTGGACAGGGAAGGGATTTGTGCCAAGTGAGATCTAGTGTCAGAGCCGTTTTGATGTCAAAGAGACTGTGCCTGTGTTGGACGGCAGCTCGCGGACGAGAGATCTGAGTGACGGTGTACGAAAGACACACAGTATAGCACCTCATGTGAGATTTTTTTTTTAAAGTATTTCTCACCTTGTAAATGTGTAATCAAGAGCTATAGCTTTTTAAAAACCCACGACCGAGCTGACACCAGCAGTTACAGTCCGATGTCAAGCACTTAGCTAGCGTATAGCTACTCCTCTCCATCGACGTGGGAATTTCAGCATCAGGACACTGGACGTCGGTGGAGCTTTAGCGGAGGGGTCGAGACCCGCCGGCACAACAACGTTTGTGTTGGCGCTCGGTTCGAGACGCCTCAGCCGTCCGGTCAGCTCTCGTTTGCCTGGAACTGCATCTGAGCCATAATTTACTTGAGCTGGAGAAAACAAAAAGAGAACTTGCGTTTTAAACATAAACTCGTTGTGTGAAGTCTGCCTTTCTTTCAGTAAAAAAAATAATCAATATATATATATTTAGCATATATATATATTTATATATATATGTGTGGCGGTGGGTATAGTGTTAGAGAAAATAGTTGTTTAGCATCTTGATATTTGGGGATTTTGTTTCTCATTACAAGTCCATGACAATAAGACAAACGGTACGTGTTAAAACACGTATTCCCTCATACTCATTAAACAGGGAAATTCTCGATTACGTTCTCCAACAAAGATTGACTGTATTAAGCCAAGTTTGAGGCAGTTCAGTGCTTTGCTCATCACAATCAGCAAATCAACAGCTTTTTACAAATTTCAATGAAAGCAGTAAAAGCGTTGAGTAAGTGTGACATGTTTCTGTGCGTTTGGCGCCGCCGGAAGCTCGAGTGCGACGACCCTCAAGGTCTCCGTGACCTTCGCGTTCAGTTTGCCGTTCCAAAAGTTGGAAAACAAATGCGTGCTCATTTGTCTCCGGCATGAGCGGCAGGGCGAGCGCACGTCAGCAAGCTGCTGGCGCCGTGAACACGAAGCCTGGGAAGTTTCCTCCGAGAAAAAAACAAAACAATCTTTCCTTTATTTTTATTTTCTCCCCCTCGCCTCTTTTTTCCTCATGTCTATCCATCGTGTTGTTGCGTGTCTGCAATTGTAAAAGCTGGTCTGTTTTTTGAAAAAAAGAAGAGTTATCTGTGGATATTTATTTCATCTAAAAGAAGAAGAAGAAAAAAAAAGATAGAATATCTAAACATATATGATAGTATATTTCAAAGGCGCTTAGATCTATGTTATATAAGTTTGTCTACTAAATTTTTCAGTATTATCTCGATGAATATGTCTGTTTGTCTGTCTCGTCTCGAACCTCCCGCCCAGCTCCCCAACCCCCGCAGCGAAAACAGAGACCAGTACTTACCTGTGTTTTTGCTCACTTAAGACCAACCATTCGCCTCCATTAGCTAGCTAGCGTAGCTAACGCTAAGATTTCAACACCGTGACGACGTGGAGGGGTGCGCGAGTGTCTTATGACCGTGTCACTGTAGCAGTGGTGGCGTGTGTTTGTCTACCCAGAGGGGCCTTTATTTTTGGTTTGGGCTACAGATTAACAACTAATTAAACCTTTTATGGATACAGCAGCTTTTACCACAATTCTCACTTATGAAAACGGGGGGCGGGTCACGTTCCTCGACCCCGTTTCCGGTTCACATCGGACCCTGGAGTTTATACCGCAGTGTAAAGTGACCTCTTCGACACAATGTAGCGAGCAGCACAGGCTTTTTTTTGTTGCATCTTAGTAGCTGAATTACTATACAAAAACATGCACAGCTACCCCTGCCAACCGACCTATACCGTATATATAAGGACTTTGATATACGTACATAATGTGGTGTTTTCTGCCGAGCTGCTGTGCTGTAAAAACAAAAATAATTATACACGCCAGACACACTGTTTCTATCTTCATTTTACAAAACTGGTAAAAGCTAATACGACACGTCAGGGGGCAGGGCTGAATCTGCTCGCTATTTCTTGTCTTTCCACCAAGGCCCCAAAAATGGCCGAACCAGGGCTTTCCTTTAGACGATCACATCTCGGAACCTTTTTTTGTCGCTTTTATTCCTCTAATGGACGACAACGATCCAGCACACGTACGATGCTCACGATGCATTAATGGTCGTCGATATGGCACAAAGGCACATCGACACGTGAAGCCACGCCCTGGTGAGCCCACTTTTCTGCCTGCAGTGGAAACACAACCGCGGTGTGTGAACAATGTCTCAAGGCCTTGTGTTAATACTGCTGTATGGACTGTACGGGATGATGGCTCGCCGTGCTCCACTTTATTGTCAGCACCCCCACACACACACACACACACACACACACACACACACACACACACACACACACACACACACACACAGGTCAGGGTGGTAAGATGCTGCTGCCACTCTGCTTCAGCCTTCTGCCACCAGGGGGCGCCATGACAATAACGTGCTGCACCGCAAGCAGGACAGAAGAAAAAAAACAACAAAAAAAGATGATTTTATTAAAGAACTGAAATAAATAAATGAATGAGTGTCCTTTTTTTTTTGTCGGGTGAGTGTGTGATATGAATATGTTTGTGTCATATTTTAGGAACATGGCTCACTTTCATGTTAAAGACTGACTGACGCATACTGTGCATGATGTCATGTTTTTTTCTGGGAATAATGAAATGGACTTTTATTGAACCAATGCAAGAGGAATAACTAAAATGATATTTCTACAAAGTAAGGAAGCTGCAGGAACTTAACATTAATGGGAAACTGTCAAATAATCCAGCTGATGTATCAATAACTTTAGTTTGTTTAGTTGTATTTATTTTTTTACATCTACTACAGATGAAAAATGGCCTCATGGCTAACTCTGGCGCATTTACAGAAATGTGTTTATTAATGTGCACTGTCCCCTTATCAAATAAACCATTTAATAAAAACCAGACGTGCCCAAAATAACTCCTCCAACTTTGCAACTCTACACGTGGAGCCAAATTCCAAAGCTGACAGGAAGTGAAAAACCGTTGTGGCAGAAGCTGACGATGAGTGCATTTTAGAGTCAATAAAACTCTGGCTTGATGCCTTTGAAAATCCAAGATAAAGAAACGATGATCAGGCTGAAAATGAAGAGGGGAAAAGAGGGGGAGGGGTGGAGATAAGACACCGAATAAACAGAGAAGAGGCCCGAAAGGCAGGAAAGAGAGCGTGAGATGAAGTCCAGAGGAGGGAGGAAAAGAACAGACACTGAGAGAATGAGGACTGAGAAGAGACGGAGAAAGGAAAGAAGTAAGAATGTGGGAGGGAGGGAGAGAGGAAAGAGAGAAGGGCCGTCTGCAGGGCGAGATAGAGCCGGTTTGTCTCTGCAACAAAGGGCCGGCGCCGAGGGTTAGAGAGCGGATGCGGTATAATCGGTCCCTCTTGCACGGCAGGAATCGCCACCCAGTGCTTCCACTGCCTCCCTCCCAGTACTCCCACTGCCTCCCAGTACTCCCACTGGCTCCCAGTACTCCCACTGCCTCCCAGCACTCCCACTGCCTGCCCTTCCACAGTCCCATAATCAGACGGCGGGCTCAGGGGTTCAAACGTGTCGACTCCTAATGGGCTTCTACCTCGAAGCACACGCCGTAAAAGGCAACTGTGTTTCTGCTGTGTGTGTGTGTGTGTGTGTGTGTGTGTGTGTGTGTGTGTGCTCTTTGATTAATGTCTCCCTGTAATGTCTCTCCCCTGGGTGTATACCTGGGTTCACAGAGGCGGCCACTCTCATGTTCAGGGTAGTGGGACATGTCAGGGTCACAGGTCATAGGCATGGGGATATTTTATTTTATTTTTTATCCCCCAAAGCACTCAGTGTCACATTTACGAGGCGGCTCTGTGTTAAACTGCTTAATGGACACGCGGTGACAGTGAAGGAGAGCATGTGATGATGACTCACTGCTCACCTCATCGGATGTTCGGTGGCGAGGAATACAAAAGAAAACGCAAACGTTAAAGCGGATGATGTGTTTTTCTTCACGATGCAGACCTCAGTAGAGACATGAAGATACTCTTTACTGACAGAGTCGACCAAAACCCACCACTGGCTGACTTATCCATTCTAAACTCCCCAAATGTAGCTTTACGGATGTACAAATGTACGTTCTGATGGTTCTTTATTCTCCCGTGATGAGGAGATGTCACATGGGAGTGGGCGGAGCCAACTGTCTGGTGACTCCGCCCACTCTGTCCCTCAGCCCCTTACAGTACATGAATAAAATACACTTCACCATCCCGGTTGCAGCCAGTTGGTTTAAGAAGTCACAGAATTAGAGAAATGTGAGTCAGCTGCGTGTTTAATGTTTAATGTCGTGATAACCAATATATTACACTCAATATTTTAACAACAATATAACATAAACACTTTTTTTTTTTTTTTTTTACTATTTCGATTATTTAAATCAGATGAGAGGTCTTCACTAAATTAACATCAATTGTATTTACTTATATCAAGCGTCAAAAGTCAATTTAACATTCAAAAATGTCATTAAAAATTATGTAATAGTCACATGATGCCAGTGAACATTGGTTGCTTTGCATCTAGACATAAATAATTCTACTTAGCGTGTCGGTCAGCCTCAAAGTATTGCCTCACACACATTCATGCACAATACATATTGAACATAATATATATATAACAATAACTCAATAAAGTGGGTTATTTCAGACGACCGCCGCGGCTGAACTGGAGCAACAATGGCAAGCCTCTGAGGAACGTCTGAGACCAGAAGGGGTGAAGGTTGTTGCCCATTAATGCATGTATGGATGCTGCATAACCGCAATATGCTTCACACACACACACACACACACACACACACACACACACACACACACACACACACACACAGACGACACAGAGCAAGTTGGTTTTCTCAGGGTCAGGAAGGTCAGTCATCACAGAGGAAGTAAAAGTGAAGAATGACCATATATAGACGTTGGAACAGAGGACGCTATGGGGGGCGTGGCTTCATGTTGGGGGCGTGGCTTCATACGCACATAATGCACAGACGGTGAGCCCCTTCATGTAATTATTAGGTTATTTTAATAGCCAGCAGAGGAAACTCCACCTGCTGGTGAAGACTATGAGATGCAGATCATACGTTTTGTTATTTTTTGCCATAAATATGTGGGAAAAAACATTTAACGGGAACAAATGGCAACAACTAAAGAAGCGGCCGATTCCATAATAACCAGTCTGTTTCTACAAATGATAAATATAATAAAGCTGGTACATATCTGTGCTGCAGATGCACCGCTGAGTTTATTTTGGTGTGACAGGTGGTGGCGATGCAGATTTTTATGATCTCGTTAATTGTACTAACACATGAATATTGTAATAAAACATCTTTGATGACATCCAGCGTCTTCGCCCTGCCTTTCATCTGCAGATCCATCAATAAGCTGCCTTCTTCTCTAATAGCAACAATCACACTTTTTGTTATTATTATGATCTGTTTTGATGGAAGCAGCATATGTTTCCATTGAACTGACACTGTGCTGCCAGCTGTTTTGGAGATGTACTCACCTCATTAAACGTTTGCATGTGCATTCATAAGCTTGTTTAAATGTCTGCCCGTCCTCCTGGACCCTGGTGGTGATGTCTGAACACGGTCAGGTTCCTCCTGCCGCTCTGCAGACCTCCAGACGCCTGTCTTCCCGTCTCCTCCCGCTTGTCTGCGTCTCCCTTAATGCCCCCGGAGGGTTTCAGGAATTGCAATATCTTCCTTTTAATTGGGTGCAATCACAATAACAACACACACTGATAGACACTTGATTGTCTGTTTGATTGAAACACAGTACGGTGACTCTGCTGCCAGCTGTCTCATGACATATAAATATATATATATATATATATATATATATATATATATATATATATATATATATATATATATATATATATATATATATATATATATATATATATATATATTCTCTAACCTCTCGTACGAACACATTTGTTCTGAAGAGTGCCGCATTCTGCAATTTCTCATATTTTTTAATTTTCTCAAAGGCAGGACCACGATTAACGAGTTCTTCAGACCTGCAATTAGTCTCCTTTAAGTTTTTCACTAATGGTTTGAATATTTAATTACTTTGAAGTAAAATACACTTCATAGGAAATAGATGAATAGATGGATAGAATGACACAACGTTAGATAGATAGATAGATAGATAGATAGATAGATAGATAGATAGATAGATAGACAGATAGACGGATAGATGGATAGATAGATAGATAGATAGATAGATAGATAGATAGATAGATAGATAGATAGATAGATAGATAGATAGATAGATAGATAAATAGATAGATAGATAGACAGATAGATGGATAGATGGATAGATAGATAGATAGATAGATAGATAGATAGATAGATAGATAGATAGATAGATAGATAGATAGATAGATAGATAGATAGACAGATAGACGGATAGATGGATAGATACATATGCACAACAAATATAATATAATAAGAAGAAAAATGCACATTATATTTAAAAAAAAGAATAATAAGAAAAATGCACAATACTTACAACAAATAGAATATACTAATAATAATTAAATGAACTAACAAAACGAACAGTAGTGCAATGTAATCCTAAATTAATGTATATAGATTAAAGACATCGCCATTCATCTGAATTGTTAAGTTTGAACGCTACGATATCAACAAGAAGATCTCAAACTGCAAAATAACTTCAGTATTTGATTCCTTCATGGAGACTTTTATCACATGGAGACGCTTCTTCTTTGTTTCTAGTGACAGCAACGCTCCGGTTAACCGGTCTGAGCATCAGTCTGTATCTGTGCGTTCAGAGCAATGCTTCACACGTGCACTCAGACTCCCAGCCCAGTACAACCACAGCTCCCAGTGTGACCTCAATCAGACACATGAAGTAGAACCAGGTCACACTGGGAGCTGTGGTTGTACTGGGAAGTGTTTGAAAGGTCATTCTCATAGTTTGCCTCCTTTCAACACCTTTTGACAGAGTCTTTCCATTTACAACATTAACCACATGTTTCAAACCTTTAATCCCGCGATGAATACATGTCCTTGAATGTGATCGTCTCAGACGCAGTAGTTCTATCAGGAGTTTGAGAAGAAAACAAAAACAGCTTAAAAAGATTGACCAACTGACTTGAATTGAGCAACCGGTCACCAACAGGAGGATTAATGATAATGTTGCTCCCTGGATGTGTAAATATGCAACTCTATGCAACAAAGATCATCACAACATGTCAGTGATTCACAGCTTGTTCCATTGCCCCCAAAATATGTAGTTATTGCATGTTTCATATTATTATATTCCCACCGTTTACAGTACAAACCTTTAAACAAATCCTTCTGCTAATAGACAGCAAACCAAAATAATTGGAAGAAAATGCTAATGACCTTTTGAATATGAGTGTATGTGCGTAACACAACAAATGGCAGTAAAGTACAGAAAAAATTATATCTGATTCTCACAGTTATTTCTGTTGAAGTGATTTTTTATTAATTTCCCTTGAAGTAACTCAAATTAACACCAATCAAAGGGGAAATAATGAGCTCCAGCTACTGCAGTCTGCCTCCAACCCTCCGGCAAACTAACCCACGAGCCGGATGGTTTGGTCTTCACAGAACCGGCCGAGAAGCCGGCATTGGAAACTGTTTGGAAAAGAGCCGGCGCTTCCAAAAAGGCTACTTAATATCTGATTGGATGATGCCAGTCGAGGGAGGAGCTAAAACATCTTTTCCATCTCGAGAATGGAAGAGTTGAAGAAATCACTGATGCTATTGCATTATCTACGCTAACCTCTTCAGGAGCCGCCATTGTTGTTGTTAAGGACGAGCTCACTCTCGCATAGGCCACGCCCACAACAACGGATTACTAAGCCACGCCCACAACGCATTACTAAGCCACGCCCACATCAATGTATTACTAAGCCACGCCCACAACAACACATTACTAAGCCACGCCCACAGCAATGCATTACTAAGCCACGCCCACAGCAATGCATTACTAAGCCACGCCCACAACCACGCATTACCAGAAATCCTTACGAGATGGATATAAGATCGCAGGAAAATCCATCTGCTGTGGAAAGTAACTGACGCACAACCAGATGTCTGCATTTGTGAACACACACACACACACACACACACACACACACACACACACACACACACACACACACACACACAGACACAGACACAGACGCAGAGCAATAAGTGTATGCTGCTGTGTACACACACACCCTGTGGTTCATGATTTCAACCACAATCCAGCGCTGCACACACGTGTGCACATCAAATATTCATGTTACGGGCTTTCAACAGTTTCAGCTTGTACTGTGCACACACACACACACACACACACACACACACACACACACACACACACACACACACACACACACACACACACACATATACACACACACACACACACACACACACACACACACACACACACTTCCCTCATCTGAATCTGAATGCAGTAAACTTCTGTGGTCTACAGTTGTGGTGAGGGGGCAGTGTCTGATGCAACAACCTGATAGTGTGTGTGTGTGTGTGTGTGTGTGTGTGTGTGTGTGTGTGTGTGTGTGTGTGTGTGTGTATGTGTGTGTCTCATGTGACTCTTTCTCTGTGTTTGTGTGTGTGTGTGTGTGTGTGTGTGTGTGCACGCCCTTAACTGCCACACATACACAGTCCTTGCTGCGTGCCTGGAATACGAAGCAAGGCATGATGGGAGACGGAGGAAAGTGATCGACCCCCCGCCCCCCTTCCCCCATCCCAGTATCCAGAGGCAACGAAGGTAACAGCAGGTTAAGTGCTAAAGACTCTTGGCATGCTGGAAGACTCACACAGACCAACAACGACAACAATAAGAAGAATAAAACACGTTTCCTGTGTGCATATGAATCAATGTGCAACATCAAAGCGTCTCCATGCTCTTCTCTTCTCTTTGCTACATTTTTCAAGATGAGAGTTTTTTTCAGCCACATCAGAACGTCTTTAAAGTGCAACCCATGGACTGCAGGAAGTGGACACATCGTCTCTGTGATGTCACCCATTGGTTTTGAAACAGAAGTGGGCGGAGCTAAGCACAACTGACTACAATTTTACAATTAACATCCATGAACTGAAAACAAAACTGTGAAAGGGTTAAAGTTCTAAGATGGAAAAAATTAAAAAGTCCCAGACCGGAAACCAACGTCGTGGTCAAGACCTGTCAATCACCTTGTAGCCCCGCCTCTAAAGTAGAGTCATTTTCTATAGACTTCTATACAACCAGAGGACTCACCCCCTGGTGGTCAGTAGAGAGAATGCAGCTTTAACGCATGACACATTGACTTCTATACAACCAGATGAGTTTCCCCCTGGTGGTCAGGAGAGATAATGCAGCTTTAACACATGAAGTATATACTTCTATACAACCAGAGGAGTCACTCCTTGGTGGCCAGGAAAGATAATGCAACTTTAACACATGAAGCATAGACTTCTATAAAACCAGAGGAGTCGCCCCCTGGTGGTCAGGAGAGAGAATGCAGCTTTAACATGTGAAGCATATACTTCTATACAACCAGAGGAGTCACCCCTTGTGGGTCAGGACAGATAATGCAGCTTTAACACATGAAGCATATACTTCTATACAACCAGAGGAGTCGCCTCTTGATGGTCAGGAGAGAGAATGCAGCTTTAACACATGACTCATTGACTTCTATACAACCAAAGGAGTCGCCTCTTGTGGGTCAGGAAAGATTATGCAGCTTTAACACATGAAGCATAGACTTCTATACAACCAGAGGAGTCGCCCCCTGGTGGCACTTTGTTGGCACTTTTCAAACGCAGAGGTGTACGCCTGGTGTAATCTCACTGCTGGTCTCATCTGTTTCACACCGTCCAAATATAACTGCAAATATTCTGCAAGTCACTTCTAAACTCACTTCATGGAATACATAGGATGCATGAAATCAAGCACAAATGCATTTTGAAAGAATTGCAACAGTGAGAAAGTGTGAAAGAAAATGCCAAAAAGAGTTCAAGCACAGATGAGATAGAATTAGATTTATTGAAATAACTTAAGATGGAAAATCAACCCCAGTGAATGTGATGATATTGATGATAAATAGCACCCAAGTTCTTAAAACCAATTCCCATATTTGCGTTTACATCGTAAACACTTCAGCCGCATCAAAAGGTTTCTTTTTGAGGCGTTGCGTCAAGCGCATAACGAAAGGTTTATCTGTCTGTCAGCTTTACATAACATCACAGAGGAAAGCAGCTTCCACAGCGTCTGCACACACACACACACACACACACACACACACACACACACACACACACACACACACACACACAGCAGCTGATTTGTCTGATTAGCTTGTCCTGGATGGCGCGTTAATCAGTGAAATCACCTGCAGATTCTTTGGCATTCCATAACACTCGACTGCCTCGTCATAAATGATCTGCTAATGATACTGTTTGGGGAAAATGTATATTCATACTTGCTCAACCCAAATTCTCACCTCCTGCAGGTTTTGAAAAGGCACACAGCCGGCGTTGATTCGGTGAAAGTCATCGACAACATTGAATTAAAATTCTATCAAAACGAAGGTGAAGCCAGATATCTCAAAGACGCCAAAGTAACATTGTCGGTTGACCCCCTTCCCTAAGTCCCGCCCCTCAGAAACAGACCGGCCAATCATAGCGCAGCGTCATCCTGCTCCGACAACTCGTTTTCAGGCCGCTTTCGTGGCTAAAACGTTGCGTAATAGTGATAATCGTTACCCGGAGATGCTGAAAGGAAGTTTCTAAAACATAAACGTGGAAATCTGTCAAGCTAACATTAGCAGAGTGTTATCACTTCTATGCTACGCTAGTTACTGAAGGTATGCTGAAGGTAAAGACACAGGGAATAAAGACCAGCACATCTTTACCAGAACAGTGTTGTTCCTTAACTTCTGTCTCGGTCACCAGGTGATGCTGTGGTTCACTTTTACACTGTGATCTGTTTTTATTCAGGAAGTGCAGTTAGTGACAGTGTGGGCTCCTCGGTGGCTCTCACAGCTTGACGAGCAGCAGTTAGGGGGCGGGGCTTATTAAAGAATAGTTCTATCGTCCTTTCTAATCAACCGTTAACACAGTCTTTAAACGTGTCGCACTAACATTAATACAACGCTCAGTTTCTCTTCTGATTGTCAGAACTTCATGAAAACCTTCATGAAATCCTCTCGATGTTCCAGTGTGTCCCGGATTTATGAAACAGAAATGATCTTCCTTTTCTTTTCCGCCTTTTTCCATTTGGTCTTTGATGCAGGAGACAGTTGTCCCCGTCTTAGATGAAAAATGGATATTTTGCATTCTCGGTCTTTCATGCTCATCTCTGAGAGTCAGATTGTGTCTCCTTATGGAAGCTCCTTAGTTAAGTTTCCAAAGGGAGCAGAAGATCATCGACCCGAGTGAACCATCAGACCTGAAATGTGTTCAGAACCGATCACTGGACCGGCACAATGTAAGCTCCTCGACACTGACTCCCCTTCAACTCCCCAGTAACTGTGCCTCGGATCTGGATTGTACCAAAACGTAACCATACTTTAATAATGGATATTCATAAGTCTGGACTTATAGATCCAATAAATTGGCATTTCATTGACAGCATCCTTTTGTTTTCTTCACGGTTTTCACTGCCTGCGTCCAAGCGCATCAGAACATATTGATGTTTGCTTTGTTGCTTTTCCATTATTGCAAGATATTCAATCTCACTTTTTTCTCAAGTTTTATGAAAAAAATAAACTGTGTACAAAGTATAGTGGGCGTAAATGTTTGAACTATTAAGAAATGTTTTGTAATACATTTAGCTGAAGTTTTCTTTTAATAAGGTTTGATGGAGCGGCTTATGCTAAACTATAGATTTAGATTACAGTTGTTTCTTCTCATTGCTCTCCAACCCTCATAATTTTCTCAGAATCATCTTCTTATTGTCAAGGAAATGTGACGACACACAAGGAATTTGATCCTGATATTTTCTACATGCACAGAAGATTTAACCAACCACTACATTACAGGCATGAATGTATTTTTCTCATATGTATAACTCAAAATATTTAATGTACCTTAAAAGTCGGGTTACAAGCCGCTCCTACCTCCGGTCAGTGTCCTGCTGTAGCAAGCTAGGAGCAGCGCTAGCTAGCGCTGCTGCTGCTAGTGCTGCTGCTGCTAGCGCTGCTGCTGCTGCTAGCTCCCCTCTGCCCAAGTCAGGTCCCGCTACCTTCGGTGGTTGTCGGGGAGCTAGCGGAAGTTAGCAGAAGTTAGCGGAAGTTAGCGGAGAACTAGCATGAGCGCCAGCTGGCTACAGCGGGGAGCTAACGGGGACACTGACCGAAGGTCGTAGCAGCGTGTAACCCGACTTTTACTGTATTAGTTTTCTCTCAGATACAACCTAATTTCAGATGTCCTCTGCTTCAAAAAAAACTTTTATTTTTTAACACTGTCTAACAGCTCCAAAAGTCCCTCTTTCGTATCACTACACGGAGGTCCTACTTTCTGGGAAGGTGATGTCCGTGTTGACGCGTTGTTGTTCGAAGAGACGGGGAAATGTTTGGAGGACTTGACCTTGAGTTTACTATTCATTTCCTTCCAAGGACAGAACTTAAGGAGTAAAGTAGTGAATACAAAAGCTGAACGTGATGAAGGTCGGGAAATACTGAAAGAAGCCATTTGGGAAAAGTACATTTTCATTTGGATCCAATTCTAATATAAATTCCAGAAATAACTCTGATAGTTATTTCCCCAGTTTCTTCTCGCTTGTGGAAGGAGAACAACATCTTTAAAAAAATGTCATATTCTGTCATGATCTCTCTCACATTTGACTGTAAAGAGAGCGACCCCACTTCCGTCACAGTAATAATGAAACCATTATTGTAAAGTAGAGTCAGGAGAGTACAACTCTGTAGATGTATAGCTGATGTAAAAACAATAAAAAGTCTGCTGAGGCCATGCATAGAAATAAAGTTGTTGGAAGTCAAACTCACTGCAGGATGGGTATAATACATTCTAACGACAATGCAGAGATACCGGGACTCATAAAGTGGAAATATTCCCTGAATGCATGTCACCATACGAAAAAAATAAAAAAGCGGTTGTATAATTATCCCTTTGGTTTTTATGTTCATTGGATTCAGAATGAGGAAGTGATGCAATCACACCTGAGAAGCCGGATGGAGTCGTTTTGGAGTTTCATTAAAAAACATAACTCATGTGTAAGTCTGAGGACTCTTCTAACTTTCATCTCATCTTAAACCAATCAGAAAGTTTCAAAAGGTTCTCAAACGCAGTTTTCAAAAGATGGAACCTCAACTGTTCTTCAGTCTCTAGAAGAGGAAAACGTGTTTTTGGTTTCTCCTGAATGATTGCATTACATTCCATTTAGCTGACGCTTTTATCCAAAGCGACTTACAATAAGTGCAATTAACCACGAGTACAAACTCAGAACAACAAGAATCAAGAGAGAATCATTTATTCAAGAAAGTTAAACTACAAAGTTCTATCAGTAATCACAGAGTTTATTTTTATATAAACTAACGCTCCAGACTGCTTCCTGTTTCTTCAAATGTCCCTCCACACTTACTGGATGTGCCGATGGCTATATACTGTATATATACATATATTTTTTTATATATATATAAATATATATTTATATATATATAGATATATATATATATATATATATATATATATATATATATATCTATATATATAGATATATATATATATATATAGATAGATATATATAGATATATATATATATATATATATATATATATATAAATATATATCTTAAGTTCCTCGTCGTAACAAATCGTATTCTTAGTTTTTATATATAAAAATAAAATAAAATATTATATGTATATATTTGTATATATGTATATATACATATATATACATATATACAAATATATATATATTATTTTGTATATATATATATATATATATATATATATATATAGAGTTCCTTGTTGTAAAATAGGATCATTAGTTTATATATATATATATATATATATATATTACAAAAATGTATATATATATACAAATATATATATATATATACATTTTTGTAATATATATAAATATATATTTATACACATACAATAATATACCAAGTTCCTCGTTGTAAGACAGGATTCTTAGTTTTGTCACATACTCTGAAAAGACAGACTCCTCAGTACGACTGCTGCTGTTTTAAGATCGTATTCCTGGCAAAGATATATTTATGTATTCTTTGGATATGGTTTGTTGCCATAGCGAAGAATGAAAAACACAAAGAAAACATGCCGGCTCTTTGTTTCTGTCGCTGGTAGACAAAGTGGAGAGGAAATCAGGCCACGGAGAGACGGGGAGACGGAGGAAGACGGGGGAGAAAAAGGGAATAACGGATATAAAAGGGACCAAGATAGACCCAGAGAGAGAGAGAGAGAGAGAGAGAGAGAGAGAGAGAGAGAGAGAGAGAGAGAGAGAGAGAGAGAGGAGATGTTGTGATTGTGAGGAATGGATGATAGACAGAGATGATGAGGAAAGAGAGAGAGAGGGACAATAGGTGGAGAGAGGGAAAGAGGGAAGGCTGAAAGATGAAGACTAAACGTTCTCAAACTCCTCATCACCTCTTTCTACTATTGCCATTATTTGTCCTTATCTTTGCCCTTCTTCTCTTCTCGTCTTCTCCTCCCTGAATATTTTTCTCGCAGCGTTTTATTGCGTCACACTTTTGCTATTAATGAGATGTCGAGTTTGACTTTGCAAGCCGCCATCGTTTTGTAAGAGCTGCCTGGAAACTTCAAATACGTGTCTTCTATGTTCTACTATTGATTTTTAATGACATTTTACAACACAAAATGATACTTATTTATTCAGATTGTTCTCTAATCTTAGTTGTTTTACTCTCTTTTAGAGGTCACAAGCTTGAAAAGATAAGAAATCTAAAAACAATTGAAAGTGAACGCACCCAAAGGTCCGTTACAGTGATCCATCGGTGAGAAGAGGCTCCGTGCACACAGGTGAGATAAGTGTTTATCCATCCAGGCGTTGCCATTCATCCTGAGGATGAATCACCCGCTCAGACAACAACACAACAACACAACACTCCACTGTGTCGACGCAGCAGTGAAGAGCTGGACGTGTAAATGCAGCACTGGACTGGCCACCGAGACGCTTTGGGAAGGCTGCAAAGTGCTGCTCATCACAGGGGAGACCTGATGCATGTATGAACTCATTGCAACAGACGAGATGAACGTTCACGTCAGCGAGGTTCTGCAGGTTCTGGAGGAGGAGGAGATGGAGGGAAGATGAGGAGGAGATGGAGGGAAGATGAGGAGGAGATGGAGGGAAGATGAGGAGGAGATGGAGGGAAGATGAGGAGGAGATGGAAGGAAGATGAGGAGGAGATGGAGGGACGATGAGGAGGAGATTGAGAGAGGATGAGGAGGAGATGGAGGGAAGATGAGGAGGAGATGGAGGGAAGATGAGGAGGAGATTGAGAGAGGATGAGGAGGAGATGGAGGGAAGATGAGGAGGAGATGGAGGGAAGATGAGGAGGAGATGGAGGGAAGATGAGGAGGAGATGGAGGGAAGATGAGGAGGAGATGGAGGGAAGATGAGGAGGAGATGGAGGGAAGATGAGGAGGAGATGGAGGGAAGATGAGGAGGAGATGGAAGGAAGATGAGGAGGAGATGGAGGGAAGATGAGGATGAGATGGAGGGAAGATGAGGAGGAGATGGAGGGAAGATGAGGAGGAGATGGAGGGAAGATGAGGAGGAGATGGAGGGAAGATGAGGAGGAGATGGAAGGAAGATGAGGAGGAGATGGAGGGAAGATGAGGAGGAGATGAAGGGAAGATGAGGAGGAGATGGAAGGAAGATGAGGAGGAGATGGAGGGAAGATGAGGAGGAGATGGAGGGAAGATGAGGAGGAGATGGAGGGAAGATGAGGAGGAGATGGAGGGAAGATGAGGAGGAGATGGAAGGAAGATGAGGAGGAGATGGAGGGAAGATGAGGATGAGATGGAGGGAAGATGAGGAGGAGATGGAGGGAAGATGAGGAGGAGATGGAGGGAAGATGAGGAGGAGATGGAGGGAAGATGAGGAGGAGATGGAAGGAAGATGAGGAGGAGATGGAGGGAAGATGAAGAGGAGATGGAGGGAAGATGAGGAGGAGATGAAGGGAAGATGAGGAGGAGATGGAAGGAAGATGAGGAGGAGATGGAGGGAAGATGAGGAGGAGATGGAGGGAGGATGAGGAGGAGATGGAGGGAAGATGAGGAGGAGATGGAGGGAAGATGAGGAGGAGATGGAGGGAAGATGAGAAAAGGAACGAGAGTGAAAAGGTAAAAGAATCACGGAGAGACATAGATAGTTAGATGTTCTCTTTCAGCCTCGCTAGATTTTAAACTCAGATATTTCTTAAGAGCAACACTTGATGACAATAAGACGGGGAGCTTTTATTGTGAAGAATTTATAGGAGATGTGATCATATGAGTCTTTGCTTTAGTGGCTTTTCTTCAATTCAAGGGACGAAGAGAAAGCAGCAAAAATAACGGGAGTCTTCTATCGAAAATGATTTACGAGAAATGAAACGTGTTGATTCAGTGTTCATGCGTCTGTAACTACTTTTGTTTTGTTCATCAGCTGCGACGGCTTGTGGCTGGCATCGTTTTCACCTTTCGCTGATTATATTACAGGAAGTGTGCTTTCTTTTGACATCTTTCCTAGCAAATATTGACGTTTAAAAACCCGGCTCTACCAGAAAAGTGTTGATCCTTAATTTCTGTCTTGGTCACCAGGAGATGCTGTGGTTCCCTTTTACACTGTGATCTGTTTTTATTCAGGAAGTGCAGTTAGTGACAGTGTGGGCTCCGAGGTGGCTCTCACAGCTAGATGGACAAGCAGTGGGGGGCGGGGCTTAGCGAAGAATCAGTTCTCTAGTCCTTTATAATCAACACAGGTAACGAGGACCCTTTTATATCAGGTCACAAGGTACAAACTAAGAAAAAAAAATCCCCAAAAAACATGTTAGGTATCACATTAAAGATACAAATCAGGGCTACAATAATATATAATCCCCATGTACGACATCTAAATACAACTCAAACAATAAATAGGAGTAGGGGATAGGGTTAGGGCTTAAAGGGCTAAATGTGTCACACTACCAGACGACGTCTTGTTTTGTAAGAAACTGCGTAATAATGTAATTCCAAGGAGAATAGAGCAGAATACATATTCAGAGATATGTTACGATTCTTCACTTCAATTTACATTCTTCTATTCTGAAAATGAAAGCATCTTTGGTGGGGTTGTTGAGTCATCTGAGCTAGATTTCACTTGCAAAGTGCAAATGGCAGCGGAGCAGAGAAGTAACACACGTGGCGGCAGCCGTCTCGTCATTAGACGAGGAGGTCACGAATCAGAGGAGGTGCACGGTCACGTCGAGGTGTCGTCTGAAGGGGCGTGAATACGCATCCTGAGCCGAGGAAAAGCCGTCACATGAAAGCTGGCGTCTCCACCAGACGAGTGGGCTGTGCGTTTAAACGCTTTCCAGGAATTATCACGTCAGAATAATTGCGTGTGGGTGGAGAGAAATGTGACGGATCTCTACTTCTAGGGACGTTGAAAGTCTGAGAGAGAAAACCTTCATCTTTAAATATTCAGGGTTTGACTCCCAAAAAGGTGTTTATTGTCGACGTCTCAGATCTCTGATACACGTTCAGATGCACGAGCTGAGGGAAGATCATCGAGAGAACGCAGAGACAAAGAGCCGCAGAACATGAAAGTCTGCTGTATATGAAGAAGAAAAAACCCACAAAATAACAGAATTATTTAGCGGCAGCTATATTTATATAAATTAATCTGCCCTTAGATAGAGGAAGAAGAAAGCATGATTGTCAAAGAGAGAGAGAGATTAGAGACGTTGTTCCGTGAAAGGAGACATGAGGTTTCTAATCTGGGCACATTGATTCCTAGAGGGTTCAATATAAAGCACTAAATCTATACTTCCTTGATATATTTCATGACTGTTGACCCTGTGTTTCCCTGAAGTCTTTACTGAACAACAGTCTCCCTGTATATTGTTTGCAGCATGGTTCTCTTGGGACGCAAGTTAATTAACCGGACAAGAGGAAGACAAAGAGTCTGAGGCCTCGCCAGCGGCTTTGAGGTTCATGCTCACATGCTCATAATCATGAGGTCACATATTTTTGAAAGTAAAGTCAACTAGCTCGCGTACAATATAACCTCCAGACCTACATGAGCACGAAGTCCAGGTTGTTGACTTATATCATCAGGGAGTCCCGAGCCACCGTGGGTCCGAGAACTTTCATCAGGTAGTGTGAGCCAATTGAGAAGCTTCGTCGTGTCGGGTTAGCGAGACATACACAGGGTCATACTGACCCGAGGACGACGGGATGGTTTAGATATATACAGATATATTTAGAGATATACACAGAGTCAAAATGACCCTAGGGCGACAGGAGGGTTTGAGGAGATATACACAGGGTCAAAATGACCTGAGGGCGACAGGAGGGTTTGAGGAGATATACACAGGGTCATACTGACCTGAGGACGACGGGATGGTTTGGGGAGATATACACAGGGTCAAAATGACCCTAGGGCGACAGGAGGGTTTGAGGAGATATACACAGGGTCAAAATGACCCTAGGGCGACAGGAGGGTTTGAGGAGATATACACAGGGTCAAAATGACCCGAGGGCGACGGGAGGGTTTGAGGAGATATACACAGGGTCATTTTGACCCGAGGACAACGGGAGGATGTGGAAATACACACAGGTCAGAATGACCTGAGGACAACGCGGGGGATTTATATACATTTACACATACATCTCTATGTATACACGTCATACATCTATCTATATATATACACATATAAACACATGTGAAACGGGAAAGTTCAAACAGCACGGGCAGGCACAGGCTTACGATCGCGATGAACGTACCGAAAGAGCTGCCGGCGGCGGAGGCGATGGTCCCGGATATCTGCTACAGAAATGTAAGATACGCGGCCACTGGCATTGATCCGTACTAGGACGCAAACATTCAAATGGATGCACGCCACGAACAAAGGCAAGAACATACCAGCCGGTGACGATTCTCTGTTCGCCTTAGAAGTCCAACTGATGCCACTTCTTCAGAAAGACGGATCCGACACTCGTCGCCGTCTTTCTGAAGAAGCGGCATCAGATCCGGTGTTCCGACTGCGACCGGGAATTCTCGCACTTTGTCCCGGCGACACGTTTCTGATTCAACACGCTTACTTCACCGAGGGAGATTGTCCGTACCTGAAGGCAGCCTACACTGCTGAGGAGCTGAAGATCGAGATCAGACAAGAGAGATTCTAGACTGAGTTCTGTAGAGGACCAGGACTACACTTAAGTCTAGAGAGGACCAGGACTAGACTGAGGTCTAAAGACAACTAGGACTAGACTGAGGTCTATAGACAACTAGGACTAGACTGAGGTCTATAGACAACTAGGACTAGACTGAGGTCTATACAGGACCAGGACTAGACTGAGGTCTATAGACAACTAGGACTAGACTGAGGTCTATACAGGACCAGGACTAGACTGAGGTCTACAGACAACTAGGACTAGACTGAGGTCCATACAGGACCAGGACTAGACTGAGGTCCATACAGGACCAGGACTAGACTGAGGTCCATACAGGACCAGGACTAGACTGAGGTCTATAGATCACTAGGATTAGACTGAGGTCTATAGATCACTAGGACTAGACTGAGGTCTATACAGGACCAGGACTAGACTGAGACTGGTTCAGGACCAGTTAAATGTTCCTCGTGGTTGGTGTTTTATTGGTAATGGTGTGTTTTTTCATTGTGATGACGCTTCTTTTGCTTCAATAAAACCTTTGAATGAGCTTTCCGTGTCACCAGTTCTTCATGTACTAGCTCAACAGAGTCTGATGACTGGAACATAAAGTGTCAACAACAAGCCTCAAGAACATTTCTAGAAATACGTTAACTGTAGAATTAATAACGTTTTGTCCTTGACAGGATGGAAAACTAAATATACATGTAAATAAAGTGATGAAACTGTTTCTGTAGTAGGCTGTAGTACAGTAAGTACTTGGACAAGTGTGTACTGTATGTGTTAGGTGTGTGTGTGATGGGGCAACTTTAGATACAGAAACATATTCAAATGAATATTTTGAAAGGTCGTCTCATTTCTCTTAAAGCGTGTTTCCTCGTGTCCTCGTTTCCTCTCCTCACATGGTTTCCTTGTGTCTCTCCTTGCATCCCTGTTTGGAGGTACTAGGACGCAAGGAGACGATGCAAGTGAAGGAAACATGGGTGCAATTAGGAGACTTGGGTGCACCCTTAGTGTTTATGTTGGGGAAAACACTGATTTCCTCTAATTGTATGATGTTGCCATATATGTTTTCATTTTCGAGGAATTTGTCATGGCGGGTGGAGCATAACATTAAACAACATTAAACAATAAACAGAGTGCAAGAAATGGGAGCATGAATATTTAAATTAAATCTACAATATAATAAAACAAAATGTTTTTAATAAAGTGCACAGGCAACAGATAACAGTACTTTAAGAAACTGAGAGTTATTACCGAGAACTCATTTAATAGACACTCTATTCAAACATTGCAGATATGATGTTTGTTGATGGCTCATGTAAGAAGAACTCGGATGATACGAATGCCACCGGCTACGCAGTTGTGACATTTACAAAAGAGTTAAAATCTGAACCATGCAGCGTACTCTCTCACAGAAGCATGCAGGTAAGAAAAGATGAGATTAATATCTACACAGATCGACCCTGTCGCCTAAAAATTACGTTCCCCCAGAACTAAAACGCATTCTCAATTACATTTGACCAGAAACGTATCTCCTCCCTGGTTATGTTTGTGTTTGACGTATTACAGATACGTTTATAATCGTGTGTTTGTGTTTTTGTTTTCTTGCTTTCCCGCTGAATTTAAGCATATTTTAATTTCTAAACTCTGCGGAGGAAAAGAAAAAGGCGAAGGTATGGCGAAGGTTTTTGAAGTATATGAATGCACCTTATTGTCAGCGTTCCACCTTTTCTCCATCCATCCCTCCATCCATCCCTCCATCCATCCCTCCCTCCATCCATCCCTCCCTTTTCTTTCCATCACCTGTCATTCAGCGTGAGAGCACCCAGACTTTCTCATTTTCCTCGTGCCTCTTGAAAACAATATTTGAGAGCTTTTTTTCCAAATTGGATCTGTCACTATAATAACAAATATGCTGCACTATGTTGCTACATGTTATTATGGTATGTCTCCTGGTGGGCCAATGCACTTCAAGTGGAAACTAGATGGTCTATGTGTGTATTGGCTGACTCACCGGCTGAATACATAACTGAAAGAACACATATCGCTGCTGCTGTTGAGCCTCTACGGCCTCCAAGTAAGCACGAAAACACTTAGGAGACGATGAGTTAGGAGGCCAATGGAAACACATTTCTGAATTATGCAATGTCATTTATTGGATTTTCTTTTTCTCTTTTATTGCCTCTGCCTAAAGATAATCCAACCTCACCGAGCCTCCAATTTGAGTCCAAACTAATCCCCAAAATGTTGTTATGGAGCAGCAAATACATGCAAATGAAAATAAAAAAAGGCCTCACAGCTCTGCGGATGTGCATGTTGCTTTTTGTAATATATGTACTGTGCATGAAACATGGAAATACAAGAACACAGAGTGCAGTCGCATCTTCATACCGGAGATGACGTTGTCAGATTTTCCTTCACGCATGGTTAGCAGTTTTACTTTTACTCCGACCCCGAAACAATAAACCACACGAGGCCGTTTGGAAGCACCACTGAGTTTGTTTGTATGGATCAATAAAGCTATCAAGCGTCCGCAGAAGTATGAAGGCGACCGTGAGCGACATGGAGCAGCAACCGGTCTCACAACTCGTTGACCCCGTGATCGGGGGGCGGTCCGGATAATGATCCCACGCTCCCCATCAGCTGCTCGCCGGCCTGCGGTGACGGCACACGAGATGAAACACATGACACGCTCATCATCTACACACACACACACACACACACACACAAGAAATCCACCCACGCACGCTGACATATACCTGCTGAACTCCTCCCATGATGCACTTCTACCTGCAATCTCACATGAATAATAACCTTTTCCCGAGTCACACGTATCTTCATCACACAGATGATTGAAAAGCCGAGCTCGGTGTGACCCTTGACCCCTCGCCCCGTTCCCCGTGAAAGCGGCGAGCTGATTTAGCATCGATTGACGCATCGTGCAGCTGATGTACCGATACCCCCTCCTCCCTCCCTCCCTCCCTCCCTCTGTAATTACAGAGCGGCCAAGTGAGAGAACGTGTCTCGATGGAGGAACAATACATCTGCCATGTTGGAACCAAACCACACCTGGTGGACCGGCCTGGTCGGGAGCTTGCAGGGAGTTTCTGGGCTTCCTGTTTCCTGAAGATTGACAAACCTTTATAGAACCGTCTCTGCACGTTGTCGTGAGTAACCGCTCTGTTTTCCTGTCAAGTCCACACCTCTTGACTCTCTTCTTCATTGGTCAATTTAGAGATGTTTGGTCTGTTTTTTCGCGTCTTCTTTCAGACCAGTGGGATGAAAACATCCCGGATATACAGTTGTGTGTTTATTTATTTAACCACTTTGTCAGTTTGCGTCTGTAGATTTATCCTAAAGTTGTATAGATAATGACTCATTTGCATATTTAAACAAAGCATTTCCAAAAATGTGCAATACCGGTGAGGTTTTATGGAGATATTGATTGTATATTCCTTTTATTTTAGACTCATGGTTCCATATAGCAACAAACACAAATACAACAACAATATATATATATATATATATATATATATATATATATATATATATATATATATATATATATATATATATATATATATACATATATATACATAATGCAATACAACATTTACATTTGTATATAAATTCCTTTAGTTTAGTTTACATTTGTTTAACCTTTTCACACGTAACTCTCACATCCACCAAACTCTCCACTGTCCTTCCTAAATATATTCTGAAGCTTTCTAGACATTTTATTTCTAAATATATGGAGAAATTGGTATTTTCATGGCTATTGACATAATTCTCTGATTTATGAAGTGATCATAAAATGTGTTTACTCTAATATGTCAACAAAATAACAGGCTTCATCCAATTATCCAAAATAATTGCCCATATATTTAACAATATACTGCCTCGTTTGCATATTTCAACATAACATTTCAGAAAACTTGTAATACAGGAAAAATAATTGTCTTCATGCAAGTATATAACTGGGGACGGGTCATGTTGATCTAGTAATTCAAAGTTATCTTTCATGTGTTTGTTCTGGTTCTCTGACACAGTGCACTTCAGCATCCCCTCCACTAGAGGGCGCCAGATGCAGTGACGTTCTCAGTCAGAGAGAGATGACTGGACTAACTGGACTGGATGAGTTAATGCTCATCACATGCATAAGGTATTTTCAAAATAAACTTCACAGTAAACGTATAGTTAATGCTCATCACATGCATAAGGTATTTTCAAAATAAACTTCACAGTAAACGTACAGTTAATGCTCATGACATACATAAAGTATTTTCAAAATAAACTTCACAGTAATAGTACAGTTAATGCTCATTACATGCATGAAGTATTTTCAAAATAAACTTCACAGTAAAAGTACAGTTAATGCTCATCACGTGCATATGGTATTTTCAAAATAAACTTCACAGTAAACGTACAGTTAATGCTCATGACATACATTAAGTATTTTCAAAATAAACTTCACAGTAAACGTACAGTTAATGCTCATTTCAAAATAAACTTCAATCGTGGGTTTACTTAGTTTTAAGGTTAACCAAGTCGGATTCATAGCCGAGGGGAGCGACCGAGATGATTCCTAGACGAGGGGAAGTGAGTCTGAGTTTCTGCTCCTTGTATCATAACTGATATTAAAATTCAAACTGAAGTCAGGACTTCAAGGACCTTGAAAACAGGACAATGAACTTCTTTTAATCTGATGAACTTCCTTTAATCTGATCTCACGGAGCGGTAATGAAGTCAGAGCTGGAGGCCCAATATTGGCATCTGCAGGAGGGGAAGACACAGCGTGTGTGTGTGTGTGTGTGTGTGTGTGCGTGTGTGTGTGTGTGTGGTGTGTGTGTGTGTGTGTGTGTGTGTGTGTGTGTGTGTGTGTGTAGGTTGAAGCTTTGGCTGATGACAGTCAGCAGGAGGTCCAGCACCCTCCTGAGCTCGACTCCGTCAGAGAGAGAAGAGGAGACAAGCAGAAATGAGGACGATGGAGGGGGGTGAGAATGTGATTACGTGATCGTGTGTGTGTGTGTGTGTGTGTGCGTGTGTGTGTGTGTGTGTGTGTGTGTGTGTGTGTGTGTGTCATGAGAAGAGAACAGCAAGTTCTCCACGTTAGAGGTCAAAATTCATTTGCGTTTTCCCTACACAGTGACACACATTATGAGCCGTACTTGCATTATTATGCCATTATGTATATTGTCATTTTATCTGTAGCATAAAATGCTCAAAAAATTACAATATAAATTATTGTAGTAATGTTGCCTTCCAAACGGAAGTAAATATCGGGACTTTCAGCAACGTTTTCGTCTTCGTCTTCATCAGCTGAGAAAACTGGAGATGAAAATGTGAAAGAAAGGTTTAAAGATCTGTTTGTGCAAAGATCCAGTTTGAGTCATAAACAAGTCATAAACAAGTCATAAAGAAATCATAAACAAGTCATAAACAAGTCATAAACAAGTCATAAAGAAATCATAAACAAGTCAAAAAGAAATCATAAAGAAATCATAAACAAGTCATAAATAAATCATAAAGAAATCATAAACAAGTCATGAAGAAATCATAAACAAGTCATAAACAAATCAAAAAACAAGTCATGAACAAGTCATAAACAAATCATAAACAAGTCATAAACAAATCATGAAGAAATCATAAACAAGTCATAAACAAATCATAAAAAAGTCATAAACAAATCATAAACAAGTCATGAATCATAAACAAATCATAAACAAGTCATAAACAAATCATGAACAAATGATAAACAAGTCATAAACAAATCATAAACAAGTCATAAACAAATCATGAACAAATGATAAACAAGTCATAAACAAATCATAAACAAGTCATAAACAAGTCATAAACAAGTCATGAACAAATCATAAACAAGTCATAAACAAGTCATGAACAAATCATAAACAAGTCATAAACAAGTCATAAACAAGTCATGAACAAATCACAAACAAGTCATAAACAAATCATAAACAAATCATAAACAAGTCATAAACAAATCATAAACAAATCATAAACAAATCACAAACAAGTCATAAACAAGTCATAAACAAGTCATGAACAAATCACAAACAAGTCATAAACAAATCATAAACAAGTCATAAACAAATCATAAACAAGTCATAAACAAGTCATAAACAAGTCATAAACAAATCATAAACAAATCATAAACAAGTCATAAACAAGTCATAAATCATAAACAAATCATAAACAAGTCATAAACAAGTCATAAACAAGTCATAAACAAGTCATAAACAAGTCATAAACAAGTCATACACAATGTGCCACAGCAGAAGGAGGCGTTAACGAGCTGTCGGCTTCATAACGGGCTCGTTAACGGGCCATCAAATTGAATATTTACTGTTTTAGTGATGTGTGTGTGTGTGTGTGTGTGTGTGTGTGTGTGTGTGTGTGTGTGTGTGTGTGTGTGTGTGTGTGTGTGTGTGTGTGCGTGTGTGTGTGTGTGTGTGTGTGTGTGTGTGTGTGTGGTATAGATGGTGTAAAGGTCATCAGGGCGATAAGACAGCCACCTTCTACTGCATCACACACACAACACACATACACACACACTCACACTCACACACACACACACACACACTCACACACACACACACACACACTCACACACACACACACTCACACACACACA
>NC_136604.1:21530323-21562823 GCF_910589615.1 Taurulus bubalis
ATCATATTATCTCCGGAACCACATGGTTGTTTAACTTCATTTAAATTGCTACAATACCGTGACCCTTGAGAGAAGAGACATCTGCTGTGAAACATCATGAAAGTAACCGTTCACTTTTAGTATTTACCTAAACTCCATTTTTGAACCGAACGACACAGTTTCTTGACTGAAACTCCTTTGAACACCCACATGCTGTGTTCTAATATTATTTGTGTTGCATATTCCGATTCTGTAGGTCATAATCTTTCCAAAAAGGTGTGTTATTAGTATGTGGGCTGTTGTTAGGGCGCCATAATACAGTATAAAAAACTCGGTGACGGCTTGAGGAGGCATTTTTGTGAAATCTTGCTCATATCGTGCTGGATGTTCATAGTTTAAAAGTGATTCTTTTGCAGATATACATTTTTTCCCCAAGACTTTGCTGAACAAATACATGCAATAAACACAAGTATTGGAATTAATTTGGGGTTCCTACGACGACTCAAACACAGGGGAAAATTTAAAAAAGGCTAGAGCCAAAACTGGTTCCACCGTGTTTTTAAAGATGAGACACTACCAGTAAAAACATGGTTTCATGTACTTTTTTTAATACTTTATCAAGTTGCGTCTGTAGATTTCTCCTAAAATCACCAAAAGTGACTTTTAGATAATGCCTCATTTATGTATTTAAACATAACACTTCAGAAAACTTGTAATACAATAAATAATTGTCTTAATGTGAGTAATTAACTGGGCAAGTGTTATGGGGATCTAGTAGCAGATGTTTGGTTTATATTAGTGTCTTCAAATTGAATATGTATATATATATACGTATATATATATATATATATATATATATATATATATATATATATATATATATATATATATATATATATATATATAATATTCTGCGATAAGAGGCGCTGCCGTCACGGTGAGAATACATTAGAGATCCTCGTGTTGTTCCTGCCAACACATGGAAGTTGACTCAAGCTTTTCTCTTTCTCTTAATCCTTCCAAGACATAATGCCTCTTGGAATCTTCTGCAGACGACTAATGTCCCTCCCCACTTAAATCCTCTCTCTCCCTCTCCCTCTCTCCCACGGCGGGATCCCTCTCCCTGCCTCCTTGTCTCCTTGCCTCCTTGTCTCCTTGCATCTGTCTGCCCTGCTCTTAATGTCTTAATGTCAGCGCTAAACCCTGCCGGCACCATGTGTGTGACGGCTGTGTTCCCGTGACGACGCTTTCCCTCCTCTGCACCGCACGGAGAACGTCGTGCACGGAGAACGTTGTGCACGGAGAACGTCGTGCACGGAGAACGTCGTGCACGGAGAATGTTCGGGAGTTTGTCCCGTGGATTTCGGTGCTTCTGCTGACGGATCATCTGTACACGTGCACAAATATTTGATGCAATTATCACTTTTTCTTTTGCTCTGGCGAAAGGCATCACATCCTGTATCTTTTGGATGCAATACCTGAAAAACAGATGAAGACTTTTCTCGACAAATATGGAAAAAGGACTCAGAAAGTAAATTCCCGTGAGGTTTATCCTCCACCTCATCTGCCTTCTCTCTCTGTCTCTCTTGGCTGCCATTCTGCCATCTGTTCGTATTGTTCTCTCTGACCTTCCCCTCTCCTCCACTCGCTCACCTCTCCTTCATCCTCCATCCTCTCCTTCATCCTCCAACCTCTCCTTCATCCTCCCTCCTCTCCTTCATCCTCTCCTCCTCCCTCAGCAGCGATCATAACTGGTGCAGGTGATGGTGCAGAGAACACGAGGCACATCTGGCAGAAGGAATCGAGGCTCGTTCTTCATCGTGTGCAAAACATGTCTTTGTATTTCTGTCGGTCGCCATGCGGAGGTCGACAAAGGTCAGGAGTCACTTCGAGACGAGCCGCTAGTTTTTCACAGCTTTATTCTTCCACGATGCGTTTGGGAGGTGGGATGAATAAACTTTGAAGCAATAAAGACACTTTTTGTGACAATGTTCTGCAAGTTTTTATGATATTGTTGTAAATCCCCTGCTGAGCAGAAAGAATACATTGAACTGTCACTGGCCTCACCCCGCCCCTCTTTTCTTTTTTCTCCGCAGAGTTTAAAAATTAAAATATGCTTAAATAAAGCAAGAAAACAAAAACACAAACACATGATTATAAACGTATGTGTAATACGTCAAACAAACATAATCAGGGAGGAGATACGTTTCTGATCAACCGTAATTGGGAATGCGTATTAGTTCTGGGGAATGTAGTTTTTAGGAGACAGGGTTGAAAGATTATACCTGATGAAACGTCCACTGTCTCCTCTAACACTCTCCAGTTTGTCCTTGTTGTTGACTGGTGCATGAACTGGTGGTTGAACTGGTGGTTGAACTGGGACCGTCCTCACTGGGAGAGAACACGATCATAGATCATTGCATCACTTTTATTTATCTTGATGAATACGTCATTCGTGCCCTTTCAAATGAACAACGCGTGTCCCTGAACGCGACACGGTCGCCGCGCTCTGCAGGCCTGGCTCACGTTGGAGAAGTCTTTCTCCAGAAGAAGTCTTTCTCTAGAAGAAGTCTTTCTCTAGAAGAAGTCTTTCTCCAGAAGAAGTCTTTCTCCAGGAGAAGTCTTTCTCCAGAAGAAGTCTTTCTCTAGAAGAAGTCTTTCTCCAGAAGAAGTCTTTCTCCAGAAGAAGTCATTCTCTAGAAGAAGTCTTTCTCTAGAAGAAGTCTTTCTCCAGGATAAGTCTTTCTCTAGAAGAAGTCTTTCTCCAGAAGAAGTCTTTCTCCAGAAGAAGTCTTTCTCCAGGAGAAGTCTTTCTCTAGAAGAAGTCTTTCTCTAGAAGAAGTCTTTCTCCAGAAGAAGTCTTTCTCTAGAAGAAGTCTTTCTCCAGAAGAAGTCTTTCTCCAGAAGAAGACTTTCTCCAGAAGAAGTCTTTCTCCAGAAGAAGTCTTTCTCCAGGAGAAGTCTTTCTCCAGAAGAAGTCTTTCTCCAGGAGAAGTCTTTCTCCAGAAGAAGTCTTTCTCTAGAAGAAGTCTTTCTCCAGAAGAAGTCTTTCTCCAGAAGAAGTCATTCTCTAGAAGAAGTCTTTCTCTAGAAGAAGTCTTTCTCCAGGATAAGTCTTTCTCTAGAAGAAGTCTTTCTCCAGAAGAAGTCTTTCTCCAGAAGAAGTCTTTCTCCAGGAGAAGTCTTTCTCTAGAAGAAGTCTTTCTCTAGAAGAAGTCTTTCTCTAGAAGAAGTCTTTCTCCAGAAGAAGTCTTTCTCCAGAAGAAGACTTTCTCCAGAAGAAGTCTTTCTCCAGGAGAAGTCTTTCTCCAGAAGAAGTCTTTCTCCAGAAGAGGTCTTTCTCCAGAAGAGGTCTTTCTCCAGAAGAAGTCTTTCTCTAGAAGAAGTCTTTCTCCAGAAGAAGTCTTTCTCCAGAAGAGGTCTTTCTCCAGAAGAAGTCTTTCTCCAGAAGAGGTCTTTCTCCAGAAGAAGTCTTTCTCTAGAAGAAGTCTTTCTCCAGAAGAAGTCTTTCTCCAGAAGAGGTCTTTCTCCAGAAGAAGTCTTTCTCCAGAAGAGGTCTTTCTCCAGAAGAAGTCTTTCTCCAGAAGAAGTCTTTCTCCAGGAGAAGTCTTTCTCCAGAAGAAGTCTTTCTCTAGAAGAAGTCTTTCTCCAGGAGAAGTCTTTCTCCAGAAGAAGTCTTTCTCCAGAAGAAGTCTTTCTCCAGGAGAAGTCTTTCTCTAGAAAAAGTCTTTCTCCAGGAGAAGTCTTTCTCCAGAAGAAGTCTTTCTCTAGAAGAAGTCTTTCTCCAGGAGAAGTCTTTCTCCAGAAGAAGTCTTTCTCCAGGAGAAGTCTTTCTCTAGAAGAAGTCTTTCTCCAGGAGAAGTCTTTCTCCAGGAGAAGTCTTTCTCCAGAAGAAGTCTTTCTCCAGGAGAAGTCTTTCTCTAGAAGAAGTCTTTCTCTAGAAGAAGTCTTTCTCCAGGAGAAGTCTTTCTCCAGAAGAAGTCTTTCTCTGGAAGAAGTCTTTCTCCAGAAGAAGTCTTTCTCCAGAAGAAGTCTTTCTCCAGAAGAAGTCTTTCTCCAGAAGAAGTCTTTCTCCAGAAGCTGGAACACTGAACGTCGTGATGCGACACGAAGCCTGTGAGGAAAGAACTGTGTTTCATTTGCTGAGCAGAAAACAGAAAACACTTCCTCATCAAATCATGTTCTCTTGTACGAGTAAATCAAACAGTTTGTTAGAACGAGCATCGTGGTAAAAAACCAACCACCTGCTGGCTTTATTAGAATGTTTAACGTTGTAATATTTCTCCTTTTGTTTGTTCTAATCCACAAACCATGTTATTCCCTTGTTTCCATGTTCTTCCTCATGCATCATCGAGTATTGAGGATCAATAGGTTTCACTTCAGCCTCTCAGCAAAACATTATAGCGGTGGCCACAATGTATACGTATATATATATATATATATATATATATATATATATATATATATATATATATATATATATATATATATATATATATATATATATATATATACGTATACATTGTGGCCACTGAACCTGGATCCATCTATATATATATATATATATATATATATATATATATATATATATATATGTATATATATATATATATATATATAGATGGATCCAGGTTCAGTGGCCACAATGTATCTCAGTGAAGACGTGGGCCACCGTTTCCCGCCGCTGTCGGCCATCTTATTTGTGTGTGGCCTCAGACAGCCAGGAGCATGCTGGGTAGTGGAGCAGCCTCGGGTCCCATAGCTGAGATTGCTTTTTGGTTCTACTGTCAGCTTTGCTCTCTTTCAAAAGCAGAAAAAGAAGAAGTCAGAATGCTTCGTGTTGCTCAGCAACGGCGTCAGCTGCTCCGTCTCGCCTCTCCTCATTGGCCGACGAAGAGGATCCGCTCGGAGACCCCTGATCCGGTCCCACACCGGGTTTATGCCCCCTGACTGTCTGGAGGGGGAACGAGGGAGAGATCCGCCAAAAGCTCCAAAAAACCTGAGCCGAGCCTCAAAATAAAAACACACATGCGCCTGTTGTTTCTGTTGTTTCTGTTGTTTCTGTTGTTTTTGTTGTTGTTTTTGTTGTTGTTGTTGTTTTCCGTCACTCTCTCCATCCTTCGTGGAGTCGTCTCCAGCTGTCAGACGGCCTCGGTTATGATTATTAAACATAATTAATTGCTCTGTTAGCATTCAGATCGTGTTTTCATCTCAGCATCGTCTTAAATATTTTTCTCTCTCCTTTCAACTCATCAGCCTCCTCTTGTCCTCGCATCCTTCTTTTCCTCCCTTCTTTCGCATCTATTTTCTTCATCTACCTCCTTCCATTTTTTTCATATACCTATCCCTTAACCCCCCCTCTCTCTCTCTCTCTTCCTAATAGCATCACCACCCCATCGGCTCACTGTCAGACCTCTCATCTCTTTTTCTTCTTCTTTATTTTGTATAAATACTCCCTCGGTGCTTCCTTTACTCCCTCGCTGCCTCCTTTCCTCCAACCTTCACCTCTTCCACCTCGTATTATTTTCCCACTGGAATTTTCTCCTAAATCACCGTTGTCTTAGCAACCACATGATGACTTAGAAAGTATTGAAAACAAGCTTTTCACAGAAGTGTCGGGCTGTGTTTTCCCAACTAGCTTCACTACCGTTTGTCTTATACACAGTGTTGTGCACGCAGCATCAGACACACAACGTTGTGCACGCAGCATCAGACACACAACGTTGTGCACGCAGCATCAGACACACAACGTTGTGCACGCAGCATCAACATACAACGTTGTGCACGCAGCATCACACACAGTGTTGTGCACACAGCATCAGACACACAGTGTTGTGCACACAGCATCAGACACACAATGTTGTGCACACAGCATCAACACACAACGTTGTGCACGTAGCATCACACACACAACGTTGTGCACACAGCATCACACACAGTACGTTGTGCACGCAGCATCAGACACACAATGTTGTGCACGCAGCATCAGACACACAATGTTGTGCACGCAGCATCAGGCACACAACGTTGTGCACGCAGCATCACACACAGTCAGTTGTGCACGCAGCATCAACACACAACGTTGTGCACGCAGCATCAGACACACAACGTTGTGCACGCAGCATCAGACACACAACGTTGAGCACGCAGCATCAGACACACAACGTTGTGCACGCAGCATCACACACAGTCAGTTGTGCACGCAGCATCAGACACAGTACGTTGTACACGCAGCATCACACACACAATGTTGTGCACGCAGCATCACACACACAACATTGTGCACGCAGCATCACACACACAACATTGTGCACGCAGCATCACACACAATGTTGTGCACGCAGCATCAGACACACAACGTTGTGCACGCAGCATCAGACACACAACGTTGTGCACGCAGCATCACACACACAATGTTGTGCACGCAGCATCACACACACAATGTTGTGCACGCAGCATCAGACACACAACGTTGTGCACGCAGCATCAGACACACAACGTTGTGCACGCAGCATCACACACACAATGTTGTGCACGCAGCATCAGACACACACTGTTGTGCACGCAGCATCACACACACAATGTTGTGCACGCAGCATCACACACAGTCAGTTGTGCAGGCAGCATCAGACACAGTACGTTGTACACGCAGCATCACACACACAATGTTGTGCACGCAGCATCACACACACAACATTGTGCACGCAGCATCACACACACAACATTGTGCACGCAGCATCACACACACAATGTTGTGCACGCAGCATCAGACACACAACATTGTGCACGCAGCATCAGACACACAACGTTGTGCACGCAGCATCACACACACAATGTTGTGCACGCAGCATCAGACACACAACGTTGTGCACGCAGCATCACACACAGTACATTGTGCACGCAGCATCACACACACAACGTTGTGCACACAGCATCAGACACACAACGATGTGCACACAGCATCACACACACAACATTGTGCACACAGCATCACACACACAACGTTGTGCACGCAGCATCACACACACAACGATGTGCACGCAGCATCACACACACAAAAAAAACATCAGAAGAAATTCATATTTTCTTCTCCGTGTTTTTAGTAATAAATTGTTGTGTAAATCCGTCTATGAACGATTTATGAAGAAACCCGTCAGCAGAAACCTTCAGAATATTGATAGAAATGGTCGGTGCTTGAACATGAACTCATAGATATGACCATGAAACTTCACCACTTCATTACTGACATTTGGTGGATTTAACGGACAAAGCAGGAACATAAACACCTGAATGATAAATTGAATCTTTACAGAAGTTATAAAAGCAAAATAATCAACAGTGTTGATGAGTCCTGAGAGCGAACGTTACAGGAAATGCTGTAAAACAAACTACATGTGGAGGCTAAGAAAAGCTCTTTAGAGCCGCAGAGTTGTTATATAATAATAAATATTATGTTTGTTACGAGCAACACTTCTCACATTGCACATAAATACAGATTATGAGAGCTTTAAAGTGGCAGAAAGACGTCTTAATAAGCTCAATATTTCAGTCTGCACCACCTTTTGACATATGTAGCTGCTTTTTACTTCTTCTGAATGCATTCTGGGAAATGTATGCCACCCAACAGAAGTAAGACTAGTCCAGTTGGCTGTGCTTTAATGTTATAATCTAATGCATTGTGGGAAATGTATGCCACCCAACAGAATTAAGACTAGTCCAGTTGGCTGTGCTTTAATGTTATAATCTAATGCATTGTGGGAAATGTATGCCACCCAACAGAAGTAAGACTAGTCCAGTTAGCTGTGCTTTAACGTTAGAATATAATGCATTCTGGGAAATGTATGCCACCCAACAGAAGTAAGACTAGTCCAGTTAGATGTGCATTAACATTAGAATCTAATGCATTGTGGGAAATGTATGCCACCCAACAGAAGTGAGACTTGTCTAGGCGGCTGTGCTTTAACGTTATAATCTAATGCATTGTGGGAAATGTATGCCACCCAACAGAAGTGAGAATAGTGCAGTTGGCTGTGCTTTAACATTAGAATCTAATGCATTGTGGGAAATGTATGCCACCCAACAGAAGTGAGACTAGTCTAGGCAGCTGTGCTTTAACGTTATAATCTAATGCATTGTGGGAAATGTACGCCACCCAACAGAAGTGAGAATAGTGCAGTTGGCTGTGCTTTAACGTTATAATTTAATGCATTGTGGGAAATGTATGCCACCCAACAGAAGTAAGACTAGTCCAGTTAGCTGTGCTTTAACGTTAGAATATAATGAATTCTGGGAAATGTATGCCACCCAACAGAAGTGAGACTAGTCCAGTTAGATGTGCATTAACATTAGAATCTAATGCATTGTGGGAAATGTATGCCACCCAACAGAATTAAGACTAGTCCAGTTGGCTGTGCTTTAATGTTATAATCTAATGCATTGTGGGAAATGTATGCCACCGAACAGAAGTAAGACTAGTCCAGTTAGCTGTGCTTTAACGTTAGAATATAATGCATACTGGGAAATGTATGCCACCCAACAGAAGTGAGAATAGTGCAGTTGGCTGTGCATTAACATTAGAATCTAATGCATTGTGGGAAATGTATGCCACCCAACAGAAGTGAGACTAGTCTAGGCAGCTGTGCTTTAACGTTATAATCTAATGCATTGTGGGAAATGTACGCCACCCAACAGAAGTGAGAATAGTGCAGTTGGCTGTGCTTTAACGTTATAATCTAATGCATTGTGGGAAATGTATGCCACCCAACAGAAGTAAGACTAGTCCAGTTGGCTGTGTTTTAACATTAGAATCTAATGCATTTTGTTTCACTTGAATAGAGTCGGATCACCCAGGGTGCACGTTAATGCCACGTGAGGGCAGTCACACACACACACACACACACACACACACACACACACACACACACACACACACACACACACACACACACACACATGAAAGTGCCAACACGGAATGGCTGTACACTATCTGCACACACGCAGATTACTCACATCCATGAGCGCATGCAAACATGAACAGAACGTGACATTTACACAGCTTATGATATTAAAGTGGAATCATTGCTTCCTGCCACGTCTTTGTTTTGGGATGTTTGAGTGCACGGCTCCTCGTGCGTGAGCGTAATGTGACATTTGCATCAGTGTGTGGTGAGGCCCCCAAAAGGCAGCGCAAGCGGCCCAGAAGTGTCAGCGATGGCACATTCATGTGGAGATGAATTATTAATGTTCGTAATCCTTATTAATTGCAAGTGGAGTATGAGCCTATTAGTTAATTCTCTGTGCTTTTACGATGATTCCATTACGCCTCTTACCTTATTCCTGTGCGTTTATTTTATATTATTTATTATTATTCTATTGTGTTTAGCATTTGCACATATTGAAGGTGAATTCCAGGAGAGGACAAGAATAAATTAATGATTAAATTGAGGTTGACAAAACAACAAAGTGTGAAATATACAGACAATAATAACAAGAGAAGACGTAACATTTACTACAAAATAAAATAAGCAAATAGCGTTAAGGAATCATGTGAATCCATCATTCCATATTCACTAATGGAGATATAACTCATAAGCCGCGATGAGTCCAACCCATCAGTTCATTTCAAAAGAAAAAAGAATATTACAGTAATCCCCTTTTGTTCCTGTGTTTTAAATAAAACTATTTCATGCTTTTCAGATGGAAACCCAGCCAAGCCGACTAAACCGGCTCCGATTTAATACGTTCAAAAAACAGAAATAGAAAAATGTTTTTAATAAAAAACCCTCAAGCAAACAAACAGCGCTGCAGACGAGCTGAATCTCCCTCATTACCACACCCCCGGCGTCTGCAGTCCATTGATGTAGAAATCCCTCCCTTCTGTGCTACTGTAGATCAATGCACCACGGGCTATAAATAGCGCTGCTCCACGTATTGGATTTCCCTGGCAGGGAGCTAAAAATAGAGCGATGGGCGAGGAAAAGAGTGGGCGAGAGGCACCCCAAAGGAATAAGACAGCGACAGAAGGATGAGGCGGGAGGAGGACGATCTATATGCGGACTCTGCTCGCTGAGCTGTATGCAGCTTTTACTTTTTTACCTTTTTCCTCCCTGCAGAATGTTGTTTTCTAAAAGGAGATTTTGAAGCCTGTTTTATTACCGCACCGTCACGCGTCTGTCTGTCATGTGCGTGTGCAGAAATGACACAATTCTTGACGACAGTGTTGTGCGACAGCTACATTTGTGGATCAGTGCCCACTTTTCCTTGTTAGCACTTGGGGAAGTTTTACAGTTGCTCCACAAAAAAGAGGCCTCGGGCAGAAGTAGTAGGTTTCTGTCTCCACCGAGAGGTTGTTGGTTTTTAGAAGCAGAAGCTGGTGTTCAGCGCTGATGGAGCTTCATGTTATCCATGTCGCCTCTTGTATCGTATCGTTCAGATAAGGAGTTGATTTGGAAATAACTGTTGAGATTAAAGTCCTTACCGATTACCCGTAAAAGTCAGGTTATAAGACGCTAATACCTTCGGTGGTTGTCCCCGCTAGCTCCCTGCTGTAGCCAGCTAGCGCTGCTACTAGCTCCCTGCTGTAGCCAGCTAGCGCTGCTACTAGCTCCCTGCTGTAGCCAGCTAGCGCTGCTACTAGCTCCCCGCTGTAGCCAGCTAGCGCTGCTGCTAGCTCCCCGCTGCCCGAGTGTCGAGCCGGGGCCAGTACCGCTATCTTCGGTGGTTGTCGGCGAGCTAGCAGAGAGCAGCAGTGCTAGCTGGCAGCGGGGTGGGGGGAGGGGGGGGGGGGGGGAGGGGGGGGGGGGGTTGGGGGGTAGCGGGGACAACCACTGAAGGTAGTAGCGGTTTGTAACCCGACTTTTACGGTAATTTCATCATAGATTATTAAGTCAAACGCCAACACATTACCCAGCATGCACAAGTCAACATTTAGGCCAATCAATGCATTATCCCGCCGTAATTCAGATGCTCATATAACAGTTGTGATATAATGAGGATGGGATCAATAACTGTATTGACTATGAAACGTCCACTTTAAGATTCCCTTTGAGCCAAGACAATGTCCTCTGAACTTTACCCTTTTGTATGATTATAGATTATCGCTTTGTATTTTAAAATAAGACTTCTGACTCCCTGAAGGGACATTAGTATTGATTCAGTAATATTTACCGTTTGCTCTAAATAAATAACACTTTCAGTTAACAGTAAAAGTCTGAGGAACGTAAGAGGACATATTTTACATTTAGCAGGGTCTTTATGGAGAGAGAGAGAGAGAGAGAGAGAGAGAGAGAGAGATGTTGTTGCCCTATAAGACAGAGCATATATATATATATATATATATATATATATATATATATATATATATATATATATATATATATATATATATATCTATATAGTCTTTCTTCTGTATTGTTATAGGCAAACACAAAATGGATGCTAACGTTAGCTCAACACGAACCGCAAACAGTTCTCTGCTTAATAGTTAATAGTGAACTTTTAAATTGTTGAAAAATAAACTTGCCAGACATCTCAAGTACCTGTGATCTTCTGTTCAGATATTAGCATTATAGCTCCGTGTATCCAGCTAAAGTCTCCAGTGCTTTTTTCAGCTTTTACTTGATTTTTTTTTTCAACTCAAAGTGTCCGGCTGCTCGGGGGCGTTCAAAGTGCCTCAGAATGGAAAGAAAAGCTGATCGCGGCCTAGAGGGGCGCCTAGAGGGGAAGACTAAGTGTAGCTGCATTATATCAGCATTGTTTTCAATCCGACACAATATTGCTGTAAGACATTGTAATACTATGCATGATGCATGATACAGCTCTTATTTACGATATTATGTTATCAGACAAGTTTCTTAATTCATGTAAAAAAAAAAAAATGTTTTGGCTATCATCCATATACTCAAAAAAACAGAGCAAACTAAACAAAAAAACTTAAAAACTCTTGCATCTCTCCTGCAGCAGCACTTTGTTTTACTAAAACACTTCTAGGGCTGCAACAACGAATCGATAAAATCAATAAAAATCGATTATCAAAAGTGTTGGCAACGAATTTCATTATCGATTCGTTGTGTCGCGCGATTATTACGCCGGGCAATAAGTCGCGAAAAAAAGAAGAAGAGCGGAGCAGAGCAACTGGCCGGCCAGCGTTTCTGAGATTGGTGTGAGACACGAGAAAAGCTGAGGTATTGATCTTCTCAAAAATAGAAGATCTTTGACGAGTCGAGTCTTGGCCAATCAGCGTCTTCATTTCCCTCAAACTTGTTTTTAATGGAAGCTAGTCAGCTTGCTATCACGTTAGCTAACGTGTTTGGGTTGTGTATTGTCGTTAAAGTTCCGTTATGTTCCGTTACAGTTCAGTCTTGCTTGTAAAAAAATGTAACGTGATGAAACATGCCGTCACCCCCCCGGTCTGGTTCAGTTCACTCACAGTGTCACTCGTTAACGTTAAACCGACACACCGGTTGACCTGGCTGCAGGTTTTTGTTTTTTTTAATCAAAGTAGAAAGAAGCAAATCACGTCGTTGGGCTTAGCCAACAACGTGACGTCGTGGTCATAACAGACCCAGAATGAACGAGTTTAAGGAAGAGGACGCTCTATATGGAGCAGTACAGCTTCCCTCTGTCCCAGTATTTCATACATATTGATAAAGCAGGGCATGCTAAATGCAGTCAATTTTATTGTTTTAATTTACAGCTCAGGGATGTTCAAGGAGCAACCTGTTTGTGCACTTTCTGCAGATGTTTTGCAGTCACTTCTGTTTTTGAATAAAGGGTTGGAAATGAACGCTTTTTTTATCTTTTTTTTTTTTTATCCGATTCATCGATCAATCGAAAAAATAATCAACCGATTAATCGATTATTAAAATAATCGTTAGTTGCAGCCCTAAACACTTCATACAAAAAAAATGTTTTGTTTTTAAAATGTTACTTCACGAAAGCATTTGAAACTGTAAAGTAAGTCTGTGCAAAGTTTAATCACACTGGCCGTCTATGATTTTTACTCCCCAACTTCTCACTTCCATTTCTCCCTCCCAACTTCCACAACAGTTTGCAAACAGCTGAACACTGAACTATATGTTTAAATACCTCCCGATGGCTAAAAATGTAAATTATTCCTCTGATATGTTCGATTTGGAGCCGTTGTGAGACAGTGAGAAACTCTGATTAATGCACCACAACAGCAGTTATGACTTTTCCCTGATCAGAGCAGCAGCATTTGACTCTGGACCAGTTGGCCTGACTGGGGAAGAACCAGTTAAATAGGCCATGTGCTCCCTCGCTATCCCCATGTTTGAGGTTATGAGTCACGCGGAGGGTCCTGAACCCGCCGCCGTTCTGGGCCTCATTAGAAGTGTTTTCACTGGGAAGCCGAGTTTCTCTTGATATTCAACTCTTACATGAAAATACAAGGTTGTTGTGCACAATAAGACCAGGGGTGTGATCTTTCATATTTTGAAAGTATTTTAAAATGCATATGCTGTACAGACAAGATAAGAACAAACAGATGAGGCAACTTAACAACAAACAAAAAAGGATAAATAAGAGATCAAAGTTAAATCGCCTGGTTTCAGTGAAAGGAACGACGGAGTATCGTCAGCATATCGGTGAGTTTTCTAAAAAAAGAGCCGATTAAAGATAATCATCAATCAATCGCTTGATAACGGGAGACGTTGGTGGTTTAAAGACACCAACAAATCCCTGGACGAGGACAATAAATCACTCTTCATATAGCATAAGCTGTGCAGTTGATGGAACTATTTTCCGTCGAGCTCACACACTTTTTCAGCCCCTGGATAAGAAGTTTAGAGTGTTCTCCCCGGGGAACGCTGCGGGACGAGAGCCTATACCTGAAGTGGGAGACGACCCACTTGAGGCTGAACTAATCCTTTTCCTCTTTCCCTCTGAAGGGAGATCCAATAGAACATGTGTGTGCTGAATGTAGGCCAGCGGCTGGGAGGCATCGACGTACTGAGGGATGTGATCACCGCTGACTCTCCCCTTTAGAGACCACATGGCACACGTCACCTCACATCACGCTCACGTGCACGTTGAAGGATGATGATATATATATATATATATATATATATATATATATATATATATATATATATATATGGGGCAGGCATGCAGATTATTTTATTTTTTAAATGATGAAGATTCCCTTGTGATATTTACCAATGCAACACCGGTAGTAGAAGCCCTTCAACTGCATCCACGCTGCTTTAGTCCAGGAAGAAATGTTGTTCAATGGAGAAATAGTTCAACGTTTTATCAAAAGTTCAACCTTCTACAAAAGGAAATAAAGATTTTTTTTTTTACATTTTGTTGATTGATGATCTGTTTCTAGTATTCATGACCGATCCAGGAAGCAGCGCGTCCTAGTTTCAGGTTTCTAACCCTTAAAGCGAGCCAGACACGAGGGTTTGGAGGCCGAGGCGATGGATCCTCAAACAGCTCTGCAGGAGACCAGAGTTCACAGCGTTTCACACTCCTGCGTTCAACATTAGCATTGTTTTTTAGCAATTAAGTAGCAATTGCACGTGTTTGACTTTTAGCAGAATGTATTTGCCATAACCATGTTTGTCTAACCTCATCTATACCCTAGTTTACATTCACAGATATTGTAGAAAATGGTGATTTCTAATAATTATAACATTCTGTTGTTGTTCCCCAGTTTTGCTTAAAACCGTCAACGACTGACATAATTAATATTACTTCATAATACTTCAATCTTATATAGGGCTTTTCTAAGTACCCAAAGACACACTCTGTGAAGCAACAATGACGAGTGATAACAAGAAATGTTCAGTTATCTAATCCATTAGTGTTAAACTTTATACTTTTGGTATCTGGTTCATTTTATATCGTCTAAAGAACATTCATGTATTCCTTTTTGTGTAAAGTAATAACTTCAGTATTATTTTAACTTCTTAACTTCATCTGTTATGGATCATAAGATATGGATCAGTCAAGCGTGAATGGTCAAAAACTTATTTTACCAACAATGTATAATTTGCTTGAATGATATTGATTTGGTTAAAACAGCTGAAAAGTGATGATGTCATCACGGCCCGACTCAAGAGAGCTTCGTCTACCTCAATGTTTACCTTCAGGATCAGGTGTGTAACCGAATATGAAACAAACAGGTGGGATGAAATCCCTTGTTGCACACACACACACACACACACACACACACACACACACACACACACACACACACACACACACACACACAGTGTGAGTCACAGGGCAACACAGCCTACTGTATCAGTCTGTGGGTCGCCAGGGGCCGATGGGGCCACTCAACCATGAAAGAGGGTACGGAGGCATAACAAACGCTCTCTCTCTCACACACACACACACACACACACACACACACACACACGCACACACACACACGGACACACACACACGGACACACATTCACACAGTTCTTTTTTCTTCTTCTAGTATGTGACAACCTGTTCTCTCTCTCTCGTGTTTTTTTATTTTGTATCTTATGTATGTCTTTTTAAAAAGGTCAAACGCAGGATGATTTGTCAAGATATTGATTTATGTCGGTGGTCGGGGTCTTCTGTGAAATCTTATCCTGGTGAAAATATTATTTATTTTAAATTTTGCATTCTTGCTCATTATCATTATTACATTATTACATCCGTGTCACTGAAAAACATGGAATCACATTTATTACATAACAATCCACAGTTTTTTAAAGAAAGATTTGTCATGATTATAATACATTTTAAGTGGATACATATTGATACAAAGCAATTGCCACATTCATAATGATTTACTTAAAACAAATATATGTTTAATTAGTAACACAATGCTAATTACCTCTCAATCAGTTGTGATGTCACGTTGCTGCAAAGCTGTGATGTCAGATTAAAATGTATTGATGAACATTACATTATGTCATTTGTCAATATACTTATTACATCCTCACTTTACATTAAGTAACAATGAGTAATGTCACATTATTCCAGTGGCGGGCCGTGTGTTTTCGACCTCGGCCTTCAGTGCCGTGTGTCCACGTCAGGTGTCCGGTAGTGAACACGGCGCTGCCCACTACACGCCGCGTTCACACTGACTGTCATGTGTGGACAGCAGACGCTCACTCTGCTGTACGGACCATTCTTGTGCACTATTTCGGCATGGAGGTCACATGGTGTGTGTGAAACGACCTGCGGAGCTATTTTAACCACATACATTGTTTTTAAACCATAGGCCTCTTCTCACAAGGGTTACGTATTGTAGCAATGTAAATGAAGTTAAACAACCATTTGGTTGCGGAGATCATTAAGGTGCTGTTTTTTTTCTTTTCGAAAATGAGGCGCTGGGGTCTTGGGGCGCAAACAGCGGACACTCCATGGAGCCTCCAACCTCGCCGTTCCTGCGTCATTAAGTCCAAATCAAAAAGCAGTCACATTTAGTTATAACAAAACAATCCAACAAAACTGCGGCACTAAAACACTGCACACACACAAGACATCTCTGGCACAGGACCAGCCCCGGCTTGACCAGCAGCAACAACAGCGCTGTGGCTTGTTTATGATTAAATACGACTGCAGATGTAACAAAAACGTAACACAACCAGCATTTCACTCACCAGATGCCCGTAACCCTCCGTACATCCACCAGCAAGTCCGTTTCTCAGGCTTCAGCCTGAACTTCTAGCTTCTTCTTCTTGTCCTTCATTTCCAGGTCGACAGATGCATCGTTATGGAAGGAACTGGGTCATATCTCACAGCTCATGGAGGCTTCATACACAAAATGAGGTCCGCTGACAATATCTGTGTGTGTTTGACTCCTGATTATAATCTAAACAAATCCTTAAGATCCCATGAAATAACCAATTATCCATAAAAACTTTATTCTTTCTTGCGATAGGGTTTAAACTGCAGAGTTTGCACATATTCAAATCTGATCAGTTTTCAGTTTAAGTCGTATAAAAAACAATTATTTATGGCGTTTTCTCCCAATAATTCGTCTAATCAAACTTCAGGATGTTATCTATTATTATATATAATTATCTACTATTATCAAGAGTCATTTCCCTGCTCCAAACTATCGGCCTCCACAGATCTAGCACCAGTAGACCTCTGGTTTTAATGGTTTTAATGGCTTGACCCACACAGAGTGACATCTCCCACCAGTGACACACGCTCACTGGTCCGCTGAGAAGCGGAGCAGTTCCCAATCAAACCAGTGAGTTGGTTACATTTCCTCTGGCTCTACTGGAGACGTGTTCTCTGGGCTGTCAATCATTTTTCTTGCGTTATTGTGTAAAACATGAATGGCACGCGCACACTGCAGCTCCGTGTGTGTGTGTTGTTGTTGTTGTTTATGAGTTACACGATGATAATGGGTGTGTGTGTTTGCATCAGTCACGCTGTCAGCCTCGCGACGTGTCCTCAATTCAGCCAGCACGCTCCTACCATGCTGTGTGGGTGGGCGCGCGCGTGTGTGGGGGGGCGCGCGCGCGTGTTCTTCTCCCTCCAGCCTACATCACTGTAACCCCCTCCTCCCTCTCACACACACACACACACACACACGCACGCACACACACACACACACACACACACACACACACACACACACACACACACACACACACACCAGTCCCACCTCCCTTTAACCAAACTACAGTGAAGCCCATACGACCGATTCTCCGCAGTGCTGAAAGAGCAGAGTGAAGTAAAGAAGGAAGAGGAGGAGGAGGAGAGAGAGAGAGAGAAAGAGAGAGAGAGAGAGAGAGAGAGAACAGAGAGGAGGAGAGGGGAGATACGGGGAAACACGAAAAGAGAGCGAGAGAGGAAGAGAGAGACAGTGCGAGAGAGGGTTGTGCGGCGAGAGCAAGAACGAGAGAGAGGGAGGGAGAGAGAGAGAGAGAGAGAGAGAGAGAGAGAGAGAGAGAGAGAGAAGGGGAAACTGCAGATTTGGTGGCTTCCCAGTGCGCACGGATCTCTCGGCTGCACCGTCCGACCAGCTCTCCGCTCCGCAGGGTGAGTAAAGCTTCCGTCGCCTTCTTTTCTGACTGCGCCGCACCAGAACCCGTCCATTGCACACACACACACACACACACACACACACACACACACACACACACACACACACACACACACACACACACACACACACACACACTCTCTCTCTCGCATCCCGCACTCTTCTTGTGGCTCCGCTTCTTTTGGGTTGCGCACGTCAGGACTCGTGTGCTTCGCTGGAGGAGAGATGATGCTCGTGCATGTGACTGTGTGTGATGCTCGTGCATGTGACTGTGTGTTGACAGGAGATGTTCCTCTTTAAATATTATGTTTTTTTTAAAGCAAGAGCTGTTGTATAGGACAGGAGCCTGAGGGTGTGTGTGTGTGTGTGTGTGTGTGTGTGTGTGCTCTAAAAAAGTCTTGGCTCCGTCTTGGGGAACCCATCCTGTGACTGCAGCAGTTATTATGGGGTCCAGCTCTCTCTCTCTCTCTCTCTCTCTCTCTCTCTCTCTCTCTCTCTCTCTCTCTCTCTCTCTCTCTCTCTTCTTATTGTACATATATGCATATTGTGTGTGTGTGAGTGTGTGTGTTATATCGAAGGAAAAGGGATGAGGAGACAAGAAGGTTTCTCTTTTTTAATTTCCACCTATTGCTCGTCTGCATTCTGTAACGATAATATAATATACTAGTAATGTTAATATAGAATACTGATAATGATAATATAATATACTATTATTAATATAGAATACTGGTAATGATAATATAATATACTAGTAATGTTAATATAGAATACTGATAATGATAATATAATATACTATTATTAATATAGAATACTGGTAATGATAATATAATATACTAGTAATGTTAATATAGAATACTGATAATGATAATATAATATACTATTATTAATTTAGAATACTGGTAATGATAATATAATATACTAGTATTAATATAGAATACTGGTAATGATAATACATAATGATATAATGATAGAGTGATTTCGCTGTAATATACATTACATCACAATTTCACACAGCTTTTAGGGTATTAAAGTAGACCTGTAATGGCACGTTTGTAAAATATGTGTGAATGCCTCCTTAATCCTGCAGTCATGTCTTGTGAAATGGAGTCAATGGCAGAACAGATTCCTCATGGTTCCAACATGCAGCCATCAAGATGGAGACAGTAACGTGTGTTACCTCCTGAAAGAGTTATGGTCATACGTCATCATCGTCTGAACATAACTGGTTAGTTTAGACGATATAAAAGTGCAACATGATATTATCTCCATGTGTGATTCCATTGAAAGACGATACATCATCATATTGAATTATTGGTCCATAGTGTTGAGCTGCTGCTTCATGACGGGCTGCGAGGGAATTTAAAATAATGTGCATTTGCTACAGTAGCATTAAATATGTCTTTTAAGATTATAGCTTTTATAAAACAAGATTCTTCAGTGGCAATGGAACTAGGATGGAAGTCCACGGATGGTTTATGCAGCTTAAACAAACACTGTGACTTTCTAGCTGGCTGCATAGAAACATCTCTGGATGTGTTAAAAGAGACAATAATGCATCCAGGAAAGGGTTCTCAAATGTGACCCCTCCATTGGTGAAGATGGTACAGTCCACACTGACTAGAGCAGGGCCAAAAGGAAACGATCCAGCCACTGACACTTTAAATATGAACATCAGGAGTTGGTGTCCCTCCTGATCAAAAAGCAGAGCGTCTTCTCAATACTGCGGCCATTTTGCAACTATCGTCCAACAATAATTTTATGACGAAATCCACACGAGAAGAGGAAATACAGAACCCAGTTATGGTTTCTATCGCCAAGAAAAACCTCCTGCGACACCTGAACGTCAACAAGCTGCAAGATGAAGGCAGCGACAACACAAGTGCACTTATGGAAACGTATTAAACCAAATGCATTAAACCATATGCATTAATGTATTAAACCAAATGCATTAAACCATATGCATTAATGTATTAAACCAAATGCATTAAACCATATGCATTAATGTATTAAACCAAATGCATTAAACCATATCCATTAATGCATTAAACCAAATGCATTAAACCATATGCATTAATGTATTAAACCAAATGCATTAAACCATATGCATTAATGTATTAAACCAAATGCATTAAACTATATGCATTAAACCATATGCATGAATGTATTAAACTATATGCATTAAACTATATGTATTAAACCATATGCATTAAACCATATGCATTAAACCATATGCATTAATGTATTAAACCATATGCATTAAACTATATGTATTAAACCATATGTATTAAACCATATGCATTAATGTATTAAACCATATGCATTAAACTATATGCATTAAACTATATGTATTAAATCATATGCATTAAACCATATATTAAACCATAAACCATATGCATTAAACCATATATACATGTTGGATGCACTTTAATAAGCTCCGATAAGGTAGGAGAGGACTCTGGCATTGCAGCTGAATCATTTAAAGTATAAGCATTCAGTCCACTGCAGACGTTTACAGAGCTGTACTCTGGTTGTCGAGGCCGTGAAGTATCATCATCTTCATCATCATCAGCTGCAGCTGTCTGAGGTGAGGGGCATGAATCACGCAGCAGCTTCACTTGTTTAAACGGCTGATGGATGGTGTGAGTCACCGGCGGCGGCGGGTCGGAGCGTCCGGTCCCCAGCAGAGAGACTCCACGAGTCCTTGAGACGCGTCCGTCCAGCGCAGAGATCTCTGCTGCCATGTCCATGGGTTCTGGTGTTTTTACAGCATCGATTCTAACCCCGAAGAAACGCTATCCAAGCTTTTAAAGAGTTTAAACTATGCCTGTAAACGCATTTTTAAACAGCATTGGTTCTATTCCTTGACTTCTTGACTCTTCAAGGAAAACATATCAATCTAATTATGAGTCTGACTCAACCTGAACATTATTAAAATCCAAACTTCTACAACCCCCTGAGATTCCATATCAGTGGATTTAATGTCTCAGAAGGCCGAGCTGAAAATCCCTTAGAAGCGACGACCAACGGATGAAAGGAGGAACACAACATAACACAACTTGTGTTTGTTTAAAGTATCAAGGAGACGATAAGAAGAGGGACGTGGAGCAGAAATGGTCAATAGATTGAGTTCGATGGTGGAAGCTTTTCCTCTGTCTGATGAGTGTCTGCGTTGGCAAACATTTAGAGCAACAAGTACAACAAGCGCCCTCTTGTGGCTCTGTTGGTAATGACTCTGTGGTTGTTGTGTCGTGGTTTGGTATATTTGTAATACTGCATAATGGGATGCAAAGAGAAGCCTTTTAATGTCTTTACGTTCTTATATCCATATACCCACAATCCTCTCCTAGCCATGACCAAGTAGTTTTAGCTGCCTAGCCAAATCTGTGTTGTGACAATAATATTCAAGGCTAGCTATCAGTACGTAAAAGCTTTAAGGTGTCGACCAGGAAAAAAAACAGTAGCAAGTAGCATGGAAAGATGCTAACTAAATGCTAAACACAACCTTTTTGTGCCTCCATCATAAATAAAATAACAAGGCGTCTTGATCACAGCCAATCACTGCAAGGATTCTTTGATGTGAATGCAACATGTGATTGGCGACTGTGGATCAGCGGTAAGGCAATCAGACGATCGGCGGTTCGATTCCCGGCTCCGCTTGTCGACAGGGAGTTGGCGCTGGGAAGTGTATTTAATGAAGTACTCTAATTGTATAGGTATCACTTTAAGGGCGCTGGTATTGGTACTGGTATTGGTGCTGGTACTGGTACTGGTATTGGTATTGGTACTGGTATTGGTACTGGAATTGGTTCTGGTATTGGTACTGGTACTGGTATTGGTACTGGTATTGGTATTGGTACTGGTATTGGTTCTGGTATTGGTATTGGTATTGGTACTGGTATTGGTATTGGTTTTGGTATTGGTATTGGTACTGGTATTGGTTCTGGTATTGGTACTGATATTGGTATTGGTACTGGTATTGGTACTGGTATTGGTTCTGGTATTGGTATTGGTACTGGTATTGGTACTGGTACTGGTATTGGTATTGGTACTGGTATTGGTGCTGGTATTGATGCTGGTATTGGTACAGGTATTGGTGCTGGTATTGGTATTGGTACTGGTATTGGCGCTGGTATTGGTGCTGGTATTGGTACTGGCATTGGTGCTGGTATTGGTTCCGGCGTTCCAATTATTTAAGGATACCCAGCAATTAGTAACAAATTGGGAAGGCAACAACACATACATGATGTGTTGAAGGACTTACGGGTTTAAGTATGTTGGAAAAAAAAAAACTAGCAAACAAAAGAGACTTTTTCCCTGAGCGGCCTCGTGCCCTTTGTGGATGCGTCACGCTGCCTCGCAGATATGTGTGTGTGTGTGTGTGTGTGTGTGTGTGTGTGTGTGTGTGTGTGTGTGTGTGTGTGTGTGTGTGTGTGTGTTTTGCATCTCCGTTGCCTCAACACAATTCATTCTCTCAATGCAGATAAGGGAACACACTTTCATTAAGTGTCTCCTCAGAGGCGTCCGTGGCGTTGCAAACAAAAAGCTTCTTCTTCTTCTTCTTCTTCTTCTTCTTCTTCTTCTTCTTCTTCTTCTTCTTCTTCTTCTTTTCTTTCTGACGAGCAGACATTTTGGAGATTCTAGCCTCCCCACCAGCAGCAGCAGCACATTTCAGTATCATGGCACCGTTAGGGTCGACTCGCCCGCCGGCCAAAAAGCCTCAAAAATTTGACCTCAAACTCAAAATATACAACATTCAAACCGAGGGAAGGTGAATGAATGAATGAATGAATGAGTGAGTGTGACTACTGCACATGCACAGCCATGTAGGATGTGTCACACTTCACACTGGCTGCCTTGCATGTGTGTGACGTACAGTATATGTGTGTGTGTGTGTGTGTGTGTGTGTGTGTGTGTGTGTGTGTGTGTGTGTGTGTGTGTGTATGTGGTGCAAGGACTTTCCTCTGTTTTTGGGCCAAGGTCTTTCCCTGTAAGCTCCCTTTCCTTTTCCTCTGTTATTCCCCGGCTGCATCTCTGCTCATCCCTCCGTCTATTTGATCTACCTCTCCTCAGCACATTAACAGTCTCTTGCAGGTTGTGTGTGTGTGTGTGTGTGTGTGTGTGTGTGTGTGTGTGTGTGTGTGTGTGTGTGTGTGTGTGTGTGTGTGTGTTTTCTTACCCGCCGCATAAGCTAATTATCTTTATCAGTCCAGCAGTCTTCTCCACTGCAGGACGAGGGTTTGTTTCCCAAAGCTTTCATCGTCTTAAGTACCGCTTTGAGAAATGAGAGTCTTCTCCCGTCTCGTCTGGAGAATACTGACGCTATTTTACTAACATCATTTAGTTTTTTGGGGCAATTTAGGATCAAATGTTGTTGTTTTTTCTCCTATTTTCTTGAACAGCGCTTTACCTCCTCCTTCACTCTTCTTTCTCTACGAGTCCTCTGGTTCTTTATTTCCATCTCCAACTCTATTATTACTTTCCATAATCCTTTTCATGGCCTTCCCCATTCTCCCCCCTTTCCTTCTGTCCTCATTCCCTTTTACAAATTAATCCGGAGTTCTTTCATCCTGTGGATGTATCTGACCTTCTCCTGCTCCCTATTCCTTCTTATCTCTCTTTCCCTCTTTATTCCATCCTTTCATCATCCTCTCCTCCACGACTCCTCCTCGTTGCTCTTCATCTTCGTCTTCCATTCTTCCCATCTTCACTTATCCATCTCTCTTCCTGCCAGTTGGCAGCCGGCCTCTCGCCGCTGACAGAGGGACATATTGCCTTCTCTCTCCCCGTTAGCTAGCGAGCTAACCTGAGAGCGCCATCTGCGGCGCCCCGCCCGGCACCGTGGGACGTGTAGTTTCACGGCGCTCAGCAGTTGCTTGGTATTGACCCGCCGCCGCCGCTGCAGAGCCTTTCATCTCCGTTTCATCCGATTCCTTTACTTCTTCGCCACTTCTTCATTTTGGGAGCCAAGACTTGAATCCCCTCAGGGTGCCTGTTTATAGCAAAGTCATAAGAGATGCATTCAGATATTCATAATGGTGTCAGGGCTTTTGCTGGAGGAAAACAGACCAGAACGAAAATAGAAACACTGAGGTCATCGGTCCAAATTCACTTCAAACAAGAATGTCACTATAACCATGAAACATGTGTGAGTAATTATATTTGTGTTCATGTTATTGGTCTAAATGTTGTTTTAAAAGGTTTCTCCACATATGTATTTATGGTGTTGAATACTAAAACCCGTTGAATGATTCAGCTTACAACAACATATGTTTCAGATATTTAGTCTAAAAGGCGAACTAAATTAAACTAAATCAATCAGAGCGTGTCGTTAACACATCATGTTATGGCTTTATTCATATATGAACAGTTTATTAAACATAGTTTACAGCACACATTTAAATTATTAAGAATCTCTTCATAACATTAAATGTTCATGATTAAATAAGCACTCTCTAGGTGTCATTTATGACGAGTTTAACTCTCAAAGATTGGACTTTGATCCCATTTAATTGTCAGCGACCAAACAACCCAGCTTCTTCATCCTGATTGGTTGCACAGAAGCATGTGACGTAGTTTTTCAACTGAGCAAAAACAAAATAATATCTTATAATGACTCATTCACCACGTTATAGTTAATGTGCCCGATACTAATCCCTCATTATTGCTCAATTCTTATCTGATTCCCCATTCCGTCCCCCTGGTGTGTGCGTCTTTATTCATTAAGTCACCAACACAATAACCACCAACAAAGAGACGAAACATCTCTCACACAATGGGCCCTTTATTAAGTAAACGACCTATTTCCGGATATTAATTTGCGTGAACAAAGCTCCTGATTAACGGAACTTATGAGCACTCCTACACTGACAACCTGCTTTCATGAGCAACGCACACTCATTCATTAAGTTGGACTTCATTGACGCGGCTTCTAAGCCTCCAATAAAGTGAAAACAGAATTAATAATGAATCCAAATAAAAAATTAAACAGACTTTCACGTTGCCTTGTAATGAAGGAGCGAGTCGTGGCTTGAAGTTAACCCTCGGATACGTTCAGTTTTACTTTCCGAAACTTTGCTGGAGGAAAGCGAAGCTGACGAAGCTTCAGGTCTGTGAACGTGAACCTCGAACGTCGGTTAAGAGAGAAAACTGATATTCAGACGTTGATATATAAGATTTATGATATGACGGGCAGCAGCAGGAACACAATGCATCAAATGAAACCAGGAACATCTTCTCTGACCTCTGACCTCTCCCTCCTGAAGGGAAGCTCGCCGCCAGGAGAAGACCCTATAAGTGTGTGAATAATAGATATTTTATGGACAGGTGTGGAAACAGAACCGATGTGTTCTGTTTCCACGTTCTAAAAGCCCAACATTGACAGCTGGCAGGAGACGGGGCGCTGACAGCGGCCTCCCGGGTTCACGTCGGCATCTTTGTTGACCGACCCCTGCACCTCTCCAGCTTCCTGGGAGGCGGCGTGTTGCCGTATCAACACAGAGATCCCTCTGTTTCCACAAGAGGTCCGCGTCAGGTCGCTGAACGGTTTGAGCAAACTGGGGGGCGGGATCAGCGTCGTGCAGGAACTGGGTCAAGGGAACATCACAAGAGGACATTTTGAAAGCTCAGAATCAACACAGCTTTTAAAGCTGAAGCAATCAGGTGGGGAGCGTTTCAGCACCGCGGCGGCGGACAGCTCCCCGGCCGGCTGCTCATGCCGGACTCTGATCTGTAAACGTGGAAAACAACGCGTGTTTATCTTTAAAAATGTCTGGATACAAACTGAGAAAAATACAGATTGGTGCACCAGATGGAAGAGCAAAGAAGTATTTATTTTATTACAGAACATATCCATGTTTTGCCAAATCAACATATGTGTATCACAATAATAATTAGAAACAGATTTTTCTGTTTTTTCTGTTCTGTTGATCTTCCTTCCCTACTTCCTTCCTTGATTCTGTCATCCCTTCTTTCATTTATTCGACTTGTACACACTTCCTTCATCCTTCTAATCTCTCCTTGCTTCCTATCCTCATTGCTACTTTTTCCCATCCTTCTTCCATACCTTTCTTCTTCTTCTCCTACTTCTCCTACTACCTTGTCGTCCACCTTTCTTTACCCTATCTCCTCATGGCCTTCTCTCCCTCCTTTCTCCTTGACTCCTTGGTCCTCATCTTCCTTTCACCCCAATTCCCCTTCTCCCCTTTCTCTCATCTCCTTCACACATCCACCCTCTCCCCTCCCCTCCTTCCCTCACTCCTTCCTCACCGCATCATTACCTCCGACTGTTTGTTCCTAAGCACCGACGCTCCATTCATCTGTAATTCATGACATCGCCCGGCTCCTGGGTCCTCACACACACACACACACACACACACACACACACACACACACACACACACAAACATAGAGTAAAGAACATTAACATGAATAATATATTTCAACGGGACTGAAACTGGACGGGAGTTTATTTCGTGAATTATGTTGCGGATATGGTTTTGATCCAAAATGCAACTTGTTGCAATGCTAACATGCTAACAACGCTAACATGGTTTCCCACACGTAGAAAAGATTGAGGCCGAGTCAGAGACAGACTCAAAGCTCGGATGATTAATAATACATCGATGGTCCATTTTTAAAACACAAACATGAAGATGAATCAGCATACTCTGTTTTCTAGAGTTAAGCACCGCAGTCCTTGAACAGGAATGTTCAGCAGCAGGTCTTCTGTCTTGAATATTGAAAGGAGCACTTTTTCTTTTCATGCTGATGTAATTACAATCAAAATATCCTTGTACATCCGTAGCGTCCATTTTGGACTGGTCAGGGACTGTGTGCCAGTTTCCCTCTTTACTCAGAGTCTTTTCAGCAGGTTTGGGTTCATGTTTGGGTTTATGTTTGGGTTTATGTTTGGGTTTATGTTTGGGTTTATGTTTGGGTTTATGTTTGGGTTCAGGTTTGGGTTTATGTTTGGGTTTATGTTTGGGTTTATGTTTGGGTTCAGGTTTGGGTTTATGTTTGGGTTTATGTTTGGGTTTATGTTTGGGTTCAGGTTTGGGTTCATGTTTGGGTTCAGGTTTGGGTTCATGTTTGGGTTCAGGTTTGGGTTCAGGTTTGGGTTCAGGTTTGGGTTTATGTTTGGGTTCAGGTTTGGGTTCATGTTTGGGTTCAGGTTTGGGTTCATGTTTGGGTTTATGTTTGGGTTCAGGTTTGGGTTCATGTTTGGGTTTATGTTTGGGTTCAGGTTTGGGTTCAGGTTTGGGTTTATGTTTGGGTTCAGGTTTGGGTTTATGTTTGGGTTTATGTTTGGGTTTATGTTTGGGTTCAGGTTTGGGTTCAGGTTTGGGTTCATGTTTGGGTTTATGTTTGGGTTCATGTCTGGGTTCAGGTTTGGGTTCAGGTTTGGGTTCATGTTTGGGTTTATGTTTGGGTTCATGTTTGGGTTCAGGTTTGGGTTCATGTTTGGGTTCAGGTTTGGGTTTATGTTTGGGTTCAGGCTTGGGTTCAGGTTTGGGTTTATGTTTGGGTTTATGTTTGGGTTCAGGTTTGGGTTTATGTTTGGGTTCAGGCTTGGGTTTATGTTTGGGTTTATGTTTGGGTTTATGTTTGGGTTCAGGTTTGGGTTTATGTTTGGGTTCAGGTTTGGGTTCAGGTTTGGGTTTATGTTTGGGTTCAGGTTTGGGTTTATGTTTGGGTTCAGGTTTGGGTTCATGTTTGGGTTCATGTTTGGGTTTATGTTTGGGTTCATGTCTGGGTTCAGGTTTGGGTTCAGGTTTGGGTTCATGTTTGGGTTTATGTTTGGGTTCATGTTTGGGTTCAGGTTTGGGTTCATGTTTGGGTTCAGGTTTGGGTTTATGTTTGGGTTCAGGCTTGGGTTCAGGTTTGGGTTTATGTTTGGGTTTATGTTTGGGTTCAGGTTTGGGTTTATGTTTGGGTTCAGGCTTGGGTTCAGGTTTGGGTTTATGTTTGGGTTTATGTTTGGGTTCAGGTTTGGGTTTATGTTTGGGTTCAGGTTTGGGTTCAGGTTTGGGTTTATGTTTGGGTTCAGGTTTGGGTTTATGTTTGGGTTCAGGTTTGGGTTCATGTTTGGGTTTATGTTTGGGTTCATGTTTGGGTTCATGTTTGGGTTCATGTTTGGGTTCAGGTTTGGGTTCATGTTTGGGTTTATGTTTGGGTTCAGGTTTGGGTTCATGTTTGGGTTTATGCTTGGGTTTATGTTTGGGTTTATGTTTGGGTTCAGGTTTGGGTTTATGTTTGGGTTCAGGGTTTATGTTTGGGTTTATGTTTGGGTTCATGTTTGGGTTTATGTTGTCGAGGAGCACTGACCAAGCGCCGTTATGAGATGACTTGAGAAAGTGAGAAAGTGTTGAAAGAAAGGACAGCATGCACACGACATTCTCAGATTTTGTCATTTGTATTGATAACACTAAATTAAATGCATCACAAAAGGCACATTGATTGCCGTTGATTGTTTATTGGTAGAAAAAAACACAACGGTGGATTTTAATGACCCAAAAATGTAAAATGTATATTAGAATATTCAGCAACGATCTAGAACTTAACTCAAGTTATGAATGTAAACACAATCTGAATGAAGCTGAACACGAAGCTGTAACATTACAGAGACTACCACCTAAACAACTAATACAATGAAACAGGACATCAGGATATTTTCTCTTATAGTCAAAACAAAAGACTTTAAATATGGTCCTAAAGTAGCAAACTAAAGAAGAAGCAGTTCAGGAGCTAAATGCACGAGTGCAACGACTCCATGAAGCGTCCTTCATGCCCGTCTGCATGTTTTAGTGCAGCGAGCGTCAAACAGCGTGAAGTGAGCGACGTGGGACGTTATCTGAGTCCTGCAGGTTTTTCGGCTCCTGAGCGGAGGACGGGTCCGTGTGCTTTCCCTGCCTCTCATGTCGAGCCGTGACATTTCCAGCGCTGAGACCGATGCTACGATGTTTACTCTGCCGAGCGCCAATCTCCCTTCTCTTGTTGGGATGCGACTTCCCAAAGCGCTGACTTCTCTCCAAGTGTCTGACTTCTTCGTGGTCGGACTCTGCAGACGGGAGAGAGTCACGGCCTCCATCCTCCCTTTATAATGGATATATATATATATATGTATATATATATATGTATATATATATATATATATATATATATATATATATATATATATATATATATATATATACATATATATATATATATATAGGGGGCTAACTTATAACATAACATTCTGTATGTTCTGCTGCAGGTATATATATATATATATATATATATATATATATATATATATATATATATATATATATATATATATTGCATTGAGTTGTAGCTTTAAAAAACAACTCTCTGGGTTTGTCACACATACCCTTCTTATGACTTTTTAATATGCATAAATTATCTGAAAGGTAACTTATATTGAGACTTTATCATGGTCCTTGTGCTATTATATGGTAGAAAATAAACTATGATATGCATCATTTCAAAGAGGATATTCATCCTGGAATTATTATTATTTATTTTTTAATTTCTTCTTTTCCTGTGTTCTATCACCAACCAATAATCCAGTAACACACACACTGCTATATATACATCTTGACTAGTCTCACACGTTTTTCTGTATATTTTACCTTTTGAAATTATTCAAATATCCCGTGTGGTTGAGGAGATATTCTGGGTTCAGTCTGGGGATGCAAACCATTCGGAACTTTTGAGAAAACACGCCTGGGGTTAAAAAAGTTATATTGAGACTTCATCGTTGTCCTTGGTCAAGGTCAAACCGGAAAAGTGTCCCAATCACACTTCTCTCCTTCCATGTGTGTTTGCACATGCACGCTCTTCTTTGTCACGTGTGCACACACGAGTATCTGCACACACACACACACACGCACACACACACACACACACCTGACGTGTCTGCCGTGACTTCTTGAGGGCTCTGGATCCTCCGGGTTCCCCTGAGGCGACGGGGTGTTTTACATCAAATATTCCTCCCGTGTGACTCACGTCTGAGCGAGCGGATTCACTCTGACATCGCTGACTCTGCTCTGCGGCGTCTCCGCTCGAGCGATGAGGTCACTCCTCGCTCTCTTCCCGCCTGACAGCGACTTTCTTTTTTCCCGCTTCTTATCAGTCCTCTTCTGATCTCGTCGGCCGAGTTCATTTTGTTCATTTTGTTCATTTTGTTCATTTTGTTCTCGGCTGTTCTCTTATCGGCGTCGCTGCTCTCTTTCTCTCAGCCTCGTGAGCGTTTTAAAAGTCACAGAGCCTTTCCTTCAGCATCTCGTATTCAACGCCAGCTCCCGGTGAAACATGAGAATTATAATAACCATACAAATCTGTTTAAATAGGCAAAATGCTATTTAAAAAAAGAACGTTGACAAGCCTCCTCCTGCAGGCGGTGTGCATCTGCTTTACATATTCGTTGTGAATTTATTCTCAGAAGTGAACATTTTAGTTGATGCTAATTTGTTAATGCTTTGCAAACACAGCTTTAAAGCACAAACAGCAGAAGGCTTGCTGCGTTACCAAACGCATAACACGAGTTATGACCTGAAGCATCGAGCTGCTGGAGGAGTTTTATCCCACTGAGCTCAGTTCAAGTCATTAGATCAGCCTCTATGTGTGTGTTTCTTTTCTTAAACATGTTTCAGCTGCTTTAAGCTATACATCCTGGACACATAGTCCAGTGCAATAGTGCAACTGGAGCTACATGATGTTCACCCGTCCTCGAAAATGAGTGCGATGACATGTAAAGACCCGGCGTGTGATGACGTAGTTAAAGACCCCAGATGGTGAGGTTGACGGGTCACACACACACACACACACACACACACACACACACACACACACACACACACACACACAGGACTTTAAAACAGGAGTTTGGTTGCTCAGTGTTTTCCGTACTTTGGTGTTTTGCTGTTTGTGTTTTCTTTAGTTTACGTCATAGTTTGATGCGCTGGGATGAGAAACTTATATTTAGAATCATATGCGGCCAAAGAAGCACGTCTGTAATTTGTGTTTCATCGTTCATGTTCCTTGTGAGATTTAACAATAATAAACCGTATTATTTTGAGCACAATCCATGAAAGAAATGCAAAATAAAGTAATTTACAGAAAGGTAAGGATTACTGTAATATATTTTAAAGTGTAAAACATGAGAGGCAGCAATATTTAAGGAGAAACTTCAACTTCAAAATCACTCATGTATTGATTTTTGGCCCTCGGTTGTTCTGAATTATTAAAGAAAACTTTTCTCCACAGTGAATAAAACCACAATAATAAAAACAGGAAAGTTTTTATCGAAACGAACTCTCACAAAACTTTATATACATATATGCACTGTATATGTACTGTATATATACTATATATATATATATATATATATATATATATATATATATATATATATATATATATATATATATATATATATATAGTATAACGTCTCATTTATCCAATACATGCTCACTACCCAAAACATATACATTTTTACTAAAACCTTACATATTAACACCTTTTTTTTGTTGGCAAAAGTAGAGCTTGTATACTATTCACTCAAACTGTGAGAGTCAATATTTTGAATGTGTATTAATGCAGATTAGCTCCACAGAATGTTTTATTGAACTTCATCAACCTTTAGCTTTAATTATTGTGGATGATAATATATAATAATACAACTCTGTGCAGCCCAGACAGGAAATAGTTTGATGTGAACAGAAATGTCAGATAATAATGGACAAAAACAGCAGAGGTGCATTCTGGGAGTGATGATGATGTTTCACGGCTGCTTCGATTCCAGAGACCACAGCGTGCTGATTGTGACCTCCATTTTGACTGGATGGATGACGGGTGTGTGTGTGTGTGTGTGTGTGTGTGTGTGCGTGTGTGTGTGTGTGTGTGTGTGTGTGTGTGTGTGTGTGTGTGTGTGTGTGTGTGTGTGTGTAAGAGAGAGAGAGCTTCTCAGTGTGTCAACAGCTGAAATGATGCGCGTCAGAGGCAGCGTTTCTGCCCCCTAGTGTGCGTCCAGCTGCACTGCACGTTACCTGAAGCCTGACAGACTGGAAACCAGTGCAGCCAGTAGGCGACCAGCAGGGTTGTGGTCGCGGCCCGAAGGCGTCGTCTCTGGACTAAAACGTGTAAAATCTAAAGCGCTCCGTAAAGACCTCACACGTGTTTCACTCCATTCATAATGTGTCCATTTTAATGGAAATGCTGTATGTTTGACATTACAGTATTTCAGACGCTACATTTTATTTCTTTTGTTTATTTGCTTTTTTTAATTATACTTTCTGTGACGTTCACGTCATATTCAGATGACAATATTTTCTGTTTTGGTCTGCAAAATAATAAAATAATAAAATTAAATTAAAAAAAAGTAATATAAATAAACTGTAAAAACTGTAAATAATAAAAAATTATAAAATAACAAAATAATAGTAAAATAAAAAAACAAGTAATATAAATAAACAGTAAAAACTGTAGTAAAAACAGTAAAGAATAAAAA